>NC_142165.1:12348669-12660345 GCF_029865625.1 Vigna umbellata | reverse complement strand
CTTGCAAGTATAGTCTGTTTTTAAAATATATCTGACAAAAATTACTCCAAAAACTAGTCGCTAGATAATAGCTGATATATGCGTAGCATTGGATAGTTATAAGTTGTAAAATTAGTTTATTAAATTACAAATTTTGATACGATAATTAGTTGAAGTAACTTATAAATATAAAATAGGTTTAATAGGTTCGGAAGTCCCTATATTTGCAGGTTCGTTTCACTTGGGTCCTCCAATTTTAGAAGTGATCAATTAGGTCCCTAATTTAACAAAATTGAGTCAATAATACCCTTTCCGTTAAATGCAAGGGAATCTGAATGCAAATTAAACAGGTGGCATGCTGAGACATCATTTTATTTGCAGGTGGCAGAGTTTGAGCTTAATACGTGACAATTTCTGCAATTTTTAATTTGCATTCAGATTCCCTTGCATTTAACGGAAAGGGTATTATTGACTCAATTTTGTTAAATTAGGGACCTAATTGATTACTTTTAAAATTGGAGGACACAAGTGAAACGAACCCGCAAATATAGGGACCTCTGAACCTATTAAACCTATAAAATAATAATAAACTCATACTGCAGCGTTCCATAAGCAAAGGGTGCCAAACATCGTTTTATGATGTCAAAGTTGTTCACTCTGTAGATTTTTTTTTAGTTGACATGAATGTATGGTTCTAGATTGTCTCTGTAATTACCCTGTTAGGTGATACTGAAATACGATATGATGAAATGTAAACAAAATGTCAAAAAAATAAGAGACTTTCAAATTTGGCATTTCTTTTACTGTTCTTTTAATGTAAATTAAATTAATAGACATTGATTTTATGTTTTAAAATATATTAACATCGATGTATATTTTAATGTTCAGTAAAGGACAATATCTAAAATCTAACACTCGACTCGAGTTTTCCAGGTCTGTGAAATATTTTTTCATATGAATCTATAATAGCCCTTTTTATTGTTTAACATTGATGAGTTTTTGCCCTTTGAAGTCGTGGAGCGGTATGAACACCTTAGCTAGCAATAAATACTTCAGTAGAATATTATAATATGTTTTTTTTAGTAGCATGAAAAGTTAAATGTGAAATAAAAGCAATTATTTTCAAACATGTTTTAGAATAAGGTAATGAAAAAAATTGGAAACAAATAAAGATATAATAAAAAGTTTCCTTAAAAATATTTTTCTAATAACTTATATTTAAATACATGGGTATCGGCTTTCTCATTCCACTATAACAATTTTTGGAAATTATTTTCCTATTTCAGGTTTCCAATCACCAAAGAGTTGACAAGAGAGATTATTTACGCATAGAATTTTCTCATAATTGAAGAAAATTTCAAAATTTGGGATATTCAATATCGTTTCTGAACTTGATTTCTTAGCATAAAAAAATCATAGAAAAAAAATGGAGACGTCACAATCTAAGATATCATATTAATAAACTAATAAAGATCCGTTAGATTTTAATCTTTAATAATAACTTGTGTCTTAAGACAAGAAAATCCTCTCTTAATAAATTTGGTTGATATAATAACTATAAAAGTGTTTACATTTATATATGATTTATAATCTAAGTATCACAAAAGAAGATCCAAAAACATTGGGTATGTAACAGACGTGAAAATTTAATTATTGCATACACGAACTCCTTGTCCAAATAGTTTGGAAAAATAAATAAAACTTTACAAAATATCTTTTAAAAGCTAAAACCTATTTTGCAAGTGTGTTCCAAGCCTTAGATCTTCCCTTTGAGTTCCAAGTTTCATGGAACAAGAGTTTAAAAAAAAATTGTTCTTTTAAGTTTTCAGTAATTCACCTTGTCATAAATTCTTTAAATTTTAAGAATTCCTTCCAAAGTTCTTCTTCTATTGAATTAAAAGATAGTTCTCGATCAATAATAACCTTGTTTGATCTACCTTTCCTTATCATTTTCACTTGTATAAATATAAGTCAATATTTTCAACCATATAAGTCCAGGCCCATTTTTGAAAAAAAAAAGAATGAATAGAATACTTGGAGTTCTTAGCTAAATCCTGTTTTAGTCACGTAGTAAATAGTAATAAATTGGATTGATTAGAAGTAATGATAAATTAACAAAGGCCAATCATGAGTAGATCAGTTTACTTGAACATTTTCTAGTTGTTTTTCCTTTACAACAGTTATAAAGAGCATGACCGGTACAGAAATCAAAGATCCTCGTAATCTCGTATCGGGACATGTGCATATATAGTTTACCACCGTTTCCAAGAAGAACTATTTTATTTTAAATCAAGAAAATATCATGCAGTTCAAACCTCTTTCACTGTTGTCACAACACTCACTGTAAATTTGCATCATCTTAGTTAAAATTCCTTTCTCATCTCTCTCATCGTCATATGATTTCACCCTCATCAGTCGTAAGTAACCACAACAGCAGAATAATAACCTTATGAACTATATGTAGCTGAAAATGGAAAATGAACTCAATTCAAATTCCAACTGTTTGGTCTTCATGATTAATAGTGACATAATTCCAATATGGTTGGTTGACAATGGCTTCGGACTATATATGTTGCAATATAGAAAATGAAGTCTTAAACCCATCAAAACGACTTGGCATGCATGTCAAGATTACTCTTGCTGACCTCATGGGAACTGTGTAATTCAAACATCTCTTCTAAAAGGCCAGAACAGTATACGAGACTTCCACTACTGTAGAGTGTACCATGTTTGCAATCTCATCCTGTGAATGGAGCGACTGTTTCTGGTACTGAAACCTGAGACAATCATCAGCCCACAAAGATAACTTTGGTGTTAGCTCATCCCTCATTATTATTTGGTCAAAAACTAAAAGTGTGTGATGCACGTCATGACCAACCATTTGAAATCAGTTGTCCATACGCATGAAATACGGATACTCAGTGAATAGAAGCATTTCCTTTACTTGCACCAACACTTGTGAAAATTGAAAAGCATAATATCGCGGGTGCCCCATTATTACTCTTACTTTGTAATCCTAGTTCTATTGGTTTCCTGATGTGATGTCATACCTCAATGTAAAAGAATACACAATTTGGAATTTTGTGGTACTCCGTTCTGAATAATATTTGACAATTTTCTTGCATCAAAAGGTACTCGGAGATGGGAGAAAAAGGGACTGTACATCTGAATGACTACCATTAAACATCTTGGATTTGGTAGGTTTGTGTGCAAGTTAATTAGTGATAATAGTTAAGCATGCCATACTTCAAACTAATATGTTTTAAATATCATGAAAGGGACATTTCAGATGCAAGAAAACTGCTGAAGGTGCTAGCATAATTAGTACATTAGTTCACAGAAATTTGTGCAGTCTAGTTATGAATACGTTTTTTGTTCTGTACATTTTCTGCAATTGAAAGGTTTTGGTTACAATTCTATAAAGCAATTAGTTTAAAACTCGTGGTGACAACAACGCCTTTTTTAACAATTCGGGTATGCAAATTTAGGATTGTAGGATTCATCACGATAATAGTCTTCGAAAATCAGCAGCTAAAACAATAGCAGTAATACCAAAACAAATGGTTCGGTCAGTTAGTGATTAATAAATGAGTTAATTTGTCATCTATTCATAGCAGTTGACAAGTGATTAAAAGAATAATTTACCAAAACATATATATACATGTGTATGTGTGTGTATGTACGTACTTATATGTAACTGTCTCATTAGACTCATATATGACATCACTAGGTTGCCAACTCCTGCAAGGTAAGTGATGCTGCATTACCTTACACAACATTTCATGGAATCCTCCAAAAATACTTCATTATTACGTTCATTTATGAGACAGATTAAGGTTAGAAAAGTTTGAAACAATGGACAAGAAACTACACTACGCTATTCTTAGTTCCTTACTCCTTTGGAAAATTTCTCAATCTGCTGTTCCTCCATGATCAATCATATGATCGCAATTTGGAAAGAATAATGCTAAATGAAGATAACAACACCTCTTCATTTTAATAAACTAATAACAAGCATCTCGGATGTACCTTTCCTGTTTCCACATTAACTGATACAAGAAAAATTTTGCAAACCTTTTTCTTCCAATGAAGTTAGTTCTGACCTGGATGTAGAAGATGTGTTAAGCAAAACAAAATTTGTCAGATCCTCAGTTCTGCCTCCTTGGTTCTTCTAATTCTGAGATTGAAAATTGAAAAGATGTTGCATTACTTTTCTTCATTATTTTCTTGTAATACGAATATTCATAATAATTCAAAATCACTAGATAGAACCTCCTCTAAATTGATTTTCATAGTTAAATCTCCATAGGAGACAATAAGAATTACGCTTTGATAGATCAAAGAGTTGTACCTCTTCCTAATTCCATGGATGGTCTCAAGGAGTTCGATTGTTTGTTGCAACCTGGAATTATTTGGTCTCTCTTCATTAACAAGTAGCAAGGTTGAGACGTTCAAAACAGTAACTAGTTCAGCTTCAATTTCACTGAGCTTTTTGTCTATCCGTTCCATGAAATCCTCATACGAGGATATTTCTGACAAGTTTCTGGCTATACTGTCTTCATTTGAAATTCCTACACTAACGGATTCCTGAAGATTCTGAATCTCCTTAACATCCAGTGAATTTCCTTCACTTTCGATAGACAGTTGCACATCTTGAATATTGTCGAAGTCCATCGTTTCAGGATCTAAGTTATGTCTTGTCGTACTGAAATCATTTTGAACTTCCTCCTTTGGAGCAACAATTCGAACTGGACTTGAAGCATCTTTTGTTATGTCTTCAATGTTCACATTAACATTTCCAATTAGCTGACTTTCTTTCAAAGATATTGCCTGAAACTACCATAGGTTTCTTTCATTATCCAGTTAATAAAAAAATCAACATTTTAAGTAAAAGCAACATTCACAAGAGATCAAGAGAAAGAATAAACATTATAAAAGGACGCAAACCAAAAAAATAATTTGAAATACATGAGTTATTCAGCAATAACAGTCTGAGTTGACAGGTAAAGTTATGCTTATCAGTCAGTACTAGCGCATACAATAATATAGATTTAAGAAAAGAAATTGAGACCATCACTAAAGGTAATCACTATTTATTTAGTTTTTAATTTTTCTTGCATAAAGGTTATAAGTAATCTACTACATGGTCTAAAAATCCTAATTACCAAATGAGAATATATGAAACCCAGTTACATGATTTATCATCTTATGAGTTTTGTAGCAATGTTATACTTTAATGTATTTTGAACTAGTAAATAAATGCAATTGTACAAACTATACAACTCTACACAAACATTACATCGGACTTTCCTGTGGAACTCTCCATTTTCAGACTAAGAAAAACCACAGAAAAAAATATGCTTTTCAATAATTTCGTGACAGGTAAATTCAAAAGCAGTCTGGTTTTTTTGCAATATTGAAGTCAATGTCACCCCATCCATCCACTGTTTTCCTAGAGACTGATAATTTTCACATGGTGCATACTATATATGAGAAGTTAAGTTAGTGGCAAATAAGGCAGGGGACAGGCACTGAACTGACGGAAGGAACTCGCTTTTCATCATCACCTTCGATAAAAGAGAAATTTTTAAAGGGTTCACCGGAGAGATACAAACACCAATATGAACCCAATGATATAAGGGATTGACACCACTCTCTACTCAAAACCTTAAGACAATGAGTTAATGGGTCTTTCATCTTTATATAGTGCTCTACTTTCTCTTTTCTATCAAATGTGAAACTTGTACTCATACTTAAATTCCCAACACATACGAGAATGACATACACTGGGACAACTAGTGTTCAAAATATAGGATAGAACACCACCTTTGATATATATATATATATATATATATATATATATATATATATATATATATATATATATATATATATATAACCAACGTGAGAAAAATCTCAATTAAGAATTAAGATTTATATAATTCACACCATAAAAACAAATTTGTTACAGTTTCCAGTAATGACATCTTTCAAAATAGAATTCTAAATAAGAAACATGTACCTTAACAGTTAAAATAACCAGTTAAGTCTTGTGGAAAACTAGCCTAAAAATACGAGTCATGCATTACTTATAATGCAAGTTATTCTTTTCTAATTTCTTTTTTAGTTTTCTTTTATTATAGTAGCATATAGCCTATAATAGGTGTCGACTCATTTCTTTACTCATACTCAAGCCATGTTCGATAAGTGTCATGTCCAAAAAGTGCACGATCAGGCGACAGCGTATTCTACATAGATAGCGGTGCATCCTAGGTCCACAGTCCCTTCTGCAGATGCTCATGCCTGTACTTGCAAGCAATAAACAACTTTTGCGAAAACACTTGAAATAAATCCCTCCTTCAAACATACTGGCCATGCATTACATTACGAATCTAACACTCTGATGATATGAACAATTCATAACTTACATAACAAAGGTGTTCTCCCTCAAATGTATTGATATTTATGATCATGATGCCATCATTTCAAAATGAAAATAGAAACTAAGACTGCAGGACAAATGAACTGACTTTACCTCACTTAACTTTGCGGAAAGCTCATCAAGCAATTCAATGCGTCTTTTAGACTTGTCCAAAGCCTGCAACACCTTCTTCCTCTGAAAAAGCATTTCCCTTGCATAATTTTCCTCCCCCTTTTGAATGCTTATAACTGCCTGTTTTTGAAGCTTCTCTGCAGCTTCTGACAACCGCAGAAGCCTCAATCTAGCATTAGTTGCTGTTAACCACAACATATAAGTTTTGTATTAGAAAAATACTAATCACTCATTCAATTTCCCTTTCATCCAATTTCCTCTTCTTTTTTGTTTCTCTTCCTTTTTCACCACATCCCTATCTGTTACTTTGTCTTCCTATTTCTCTCTTTTTTCCATCCCAAATACACCCCATTTTGGGGTGCGCTTTCATAATCACTCATTAAATTAGAATAATCGTCCTCAAACTATTGGCCCGTCGCATAAACAGTTGCTAAAGTAATAAAATTGTTTAAGCAGACTCTGAAGTATTGAATATCCATCATTTCATTGCCTAAGTTGATGTATTTCAGTACAGTTCAGAAACCAATTTGGAGAAAAAATTTCGATATTTAAGGACTACACAACATTATTTTGATAACCTCTTGAGCTACCCAAACAATTTTTCTTACAAGAGTAGTACTTCAAGGTCCAATTGATGCACCAAACCCAGTGGATAGCTTTTTCAGTTAGATTTCCTTAGGTCAGAATTGTAATGAAAAAGTGAAAAACTAAAACTTTAATCATACTCAGGGGCCTGACTGTAAAGGGTGTTTTTCAGAAAACATAAATCAGAATGAAAGTGGCAATAGCATGAAGAAAAACAATTTGAAATTGGTAGGGTTACCCTTGGCTCTGGTGGTGTCAGCCTCAGCATGAAGATGATCAATTTGAGAACGCAGTTGCTCTGTGTTGATGACAGCTGTAGAAGCAGAAGAAGAAGATGATGAAGATGCGCAGCACGTGGGCCTCCATGAAGGAACAGCCATGGCCATAGTTGTCACTCTAACACAGTACATTATCATCCCTTTCTCTCTTCCAATCTGCAACCTTACGCTTACCAACAATTTCTCATAACCAATTAGACAATTCGTAAGGACAATGCCAAATTCAATATTTAGCCACTAATTGTTTCTAATGACTGATTAGCGAAATCTATTTTGATAAGAAATTATGTAGAAAGCAAAATAAACAGGAATAAACTCTGAGATCCAAAAATAATGTGCATCTTCACTTCTTATTCAAAATCCAAAAAAAGGAGAAGACATTTTCTAATTCAAACATAAATATAATAAAATATTAATGTATCTAGTCAATTAAGAAAAAAATATAATCAGTTATTTTTAATGTAAATGATTTTTGATATAACTATAATTATATTTGTTATCATAAAAATATAAAAATAAAAATAATTAAAATAATAGATAAAATAAAATTTATTAATTTTATAATTTCATCTATTAAAAATAATTATTCATCATTTATATTTATAAAAACATTCACAAATTTTTTTCTTTTTTATATTTTTCACCTATTCGTCTTTAATTCAATCAAGTTCACTTTTACCTCATTCACTTATTTTCATTCTTCCAAATCCATTTACAATATTTATTTTCATTCTCCCAACTCCATTTACACTATACTTAAAAGCACATATTAAGAGTGGTGCCTAATAAACCTCTGAATTTATTTTATTAATTATTAATATTGTTTCTTCTTGTCAGGATAAATAAAGAATGTTAAGCAATTCAATATATGTAAAGGTTATTATTATAAAATAAAAGTTCATAAAGTGCAAAATAATCTTGATAAAACATCTCAAATTTTAAACAAATTTGGTATTAATTTTTATCTTTTTTTTCAAATTTTTATTATTATTTTATTGGAAAATAACTATTTATTTAAATTAGACAAAAAGCAACGATTATATTTAACTAAAATCTAAAATGTAAATCTTTATACAAATGACAAAATCTAAGTTAGCGACTTGAATACTCTTGATAAAATAATCAGTATGAAAATATGATTGAATTTACTAAAAAATACCAAATATATTTATAAAGTGTATGGTCATATGAAATTTGTTATAAAATAAAAAATAATAAAAAGTTACCATGTATATAAATATATATAATAAATCAGCATTATAAAGTTTATGAGTCATATGAAATATGTTATAAACTAAAAAATAATATAAAGTTACCATATATATAAATATGTATAATAAATCATAATAATATTAATATATTATTTAATCAAATTAACCATATATTTAGTTATTGTGTGATATAAAATGATCTTTTTAACAGTAATAAAGCTATCTATATTTAACTATATATTTTGTAAATATAGAATAATTATAATAATAAAACAAATATATTTAACACTTTTTAGTTTTAGTATGTCAATTTAATTTTTGGTGCATAATAACATTTGATCCTTACTTTTGAAAAGAAAATTTAAAAGAGATGAAAAAGAAAATATTTCTTTTAAAAAATATGTATGTTTTTTTATTTTGATTTAATAGAGAGTAATAAAGTTAAATATATTTTTAGTATTTAAAACTAAATTTTAAAGCTAAATTAACATAATAATTTTAATTTAAAAATTTTAATTTGTTTACGTATTAAATGATGTTTTAAATTAGTATTTAAAATAAAAATATCAAATAGAATAAATAATTTAAATGTAATCTAAAATATAATTTAATAAAATAAAAAATTTCACGTAATTAGATTAAAGGAAAATTTTATTTATTTATTTTCAAAATTTAAAAATAAAAATATATCAACTTTTAACCTAAAGACAAATTTTAATTGTATGTATAAATATAAAAACTAAAAATGTATTTAAAATCTAATATTTATATTAAGTTTTAGGTCATAGTGATGTTTAGGCTAATGAGGTAATAATAAAAATGTCTAATACCCTTTTGTTGAGAAAGAAATATTGGAAGCAAAAGAACAGAAAAGATTTCAAATCTAGATACAGGGAAGAGAATCATATCCTATAAAGATTTGTTGCTTTTAGGAGGAATTGAAGGAAAACATTGAAGATGATACATACAATGATATAAGTTAACATTGTACCACTGAATGAATGTGAGCAAGTCCAATCCAACCAAAAGCACTCAATTATGTCAACAATTTCATGCTCTCTGTCAAACAAACAACCCTAATCATCAACCCAGCAAATCCTCCTTCCCATCCAATTTCTTGTCAACAAAACTAATATATTTTATCAATTATTTAAATAATTCATAAATAACCAAACACCATATCATTACAGCTAGAAAATACTTTCATTTTATTTAAACTCTTCGTCTTTTTAACATAATATATATTTGTGAAGGTAAAATAATTCATTCGATCCAATCCAATCCGACTCGAATTGATCTCTTAGTAAATTAATTTAATAAATTAATAATTTCAAATATTATCCAATTCATTATAAGTTGGTGAAAAATGAATTGATAAACTAACTTACTTAATGTAAGTTTTTCAGATTTAAATAAATTTAATTTAAAATAATGTTAAATTTTAAAGAATATATATATATAATACAATTCAAATATTATCTAAAATTATTTTAAACTTTAAATATAAACACAAAAACTAAATTAATGGGTTAATAAACCAACCTGAATTACCACATATCAACACGAAGAATTAACTTCTTAGTGAATCGATTCAAAATTTAATTATATCAAAATTTCAATTTTTTTATTTAACTCAATTAGGGTTTTGACTCTCAGATTATAACCAGCTATATATATATATATCACAAGATTAAAGTAGTGTTTTTCAAATGATATTAATTAACTAAAGTAGTTAAACTAAGAATTGCAGCATGTAATAAATGCAATACATGATCACGCAAGTCAAGTCAAGGGAATGACCATGATTCTTAACTTTAGTTTTCAACAATTTTTTTTCTTTAAATCTAATGAACACGTACGCTTTATATTTAACTAAAAGTATTCGAATTTGTTTTTAAATTTTATATATTTAAGATTTGTGAGGACAAGTAAAATAATTTTTAATATATAAATAAATAGAAATCTCGCTTTATAATCAACTTTAAGAATTAAATTTAAATTTTATTTATTTTTATATAAATGATGTAAGAACTATTTAAAGTTTAAATAAAAATTGTTATTTCTATTTACTATTTGATCGTTACTTGAATAAACATGAAAGGGTGAATGTAATAAAAAATTCAAGATAAAATTAATTTATAATTTATAAATAAATATAAATTTTATCTTAAAGTTTCATCTTATCACTTTTTTGTAGAGATAAATTAAATTTAAAATTGAGCTCTTGATATAACATTTATTAATTATAATTTTTTATAAAAATGAATTATTTATATAATAATAATAATGAGAATATGGAAGAAAATAACGAAGAGAAGGTGGGTTTAGTGGTATGATGGTTGAATGGGCGGTGGTGATTGTCGAGTTTGCACCAACCCACCGATCAAAAAGTCTTTGTTTTACCAACCTTTTTTCTCAATGCCAAATATCACTTCTCACATTCATTACCCATTCTCTCTCTTAAGGGATCAAACCACCTCTTTGTCTCTCCCCATTCCTACAAAACCCTACCTTTTCAACCCTAATTTTAACTTTACTTCAATGCTACAATTAAATACCAATTTCAATTACAAAATCTATCAAACTCTAATTTAAAAGCTATTTTCTCTATATTTTTGTTTTTTAACTACATCAAAATCACTTTTAATCAAACATTTATTATTTAACTATGTTTTTTTTTTCATTAACATTATTACAAACGAAACTCTATTTAAGAAAACAAAGTTTAACTAATTCGTAGATACTACATGTTTCATGAAATCACATTAGCTAGGGTTTGATACATACGATTTTGACCATCTAATTTGCGTGATTTTGATTGATGTGAATGTGATAGTGTAAGCACATGAGCATATGATAAGGCATCAAAAGGGAATGTGACGTCAAAACCCACTCACCATCATCAACCCATACATAGATGCCCATAGACATAGGCGTGATCAGGAACAGCACTAGTTTTTTTTTTTTTTTTTTCAATTTTTTGCATTATTTAATTTTCATTTTTTATAATATCCAATTTTCATTTTTATTATGCATTTTTCTATTGAAATACTCAGAGGAAGATGAAGAAGAATCATAAATAGCAGAGAACGAATATCTCGTACGTGCCACTCTGCGGTCAAACGCCGGTGCCCAAACCGCGACACGTGTAAGATAAACCTAAAAAATTACACAAGCAAAATGCTTGTAGTCGGAATTTTTGACTAATCACACTACCTTCTTAACAACGTGATAACGACCCTTCTCAAAAAAATAAATATATTTAACAAACACATTAATCGCAATTTTGTTTATACATTAATCTCTTTAATAATACAATACCACGAAACAAAATATCTATGATATAATTAATTATGGGGTTATTTTGCACAAACGCATGATCCCTCACATAATCGATCACATACGATCCTACCAAACCACATACGTGGAGCTCAAAGGAACACACAAAGTAAATTTGAGGTCAATGTTTGAAATTATTTTTTCTTCTCAAAACATTACAAAAGCAAGCCAAAACCTTGTTAGCATTATTCTTGTATTGTTCTTAACATCTAATATCTTATATTATATAAAAGAGAAACCTCTCGGCATGCAAGTATTATTCAACTTGTTATTTTCATTGTCCTTGATTAGATTCAAAACGATTAAATAAAAGGGAGTGCTTTAAATTAAATGAGAAGTCACCATCAACTATGTATAAACATATAAACATATATAGGTAATAAATCTTTCAACCAACTGACTAATAATTATCGAATCAATTGGCTTTTAAAGATTAAAATATTGCCTCATGCTGATTTTTTTATTTTATTTTTGTATTTCTTTTAAAATATGTCAAATTGCTGGATGTAAGAACAGGAAAAAAATAGAGGGACTTGGTATGTTTAAGATTTGAAATGGAAACTAAAGGTGATGAGACGACAACTTTATCGTTCTCTTCGTAAGACAAAAAAAATGTATAAAAGATAATTGATGTAAAATATGAATAGATGTTGAGTGAGAATATACGATGTACTACTATTGGATCAAGAAATCACGCCACATGCAGAAGCAGGTATAAGAATTAATTATAATATATTTTTTGTATTGAAAAAGAAAAAATTGATTATTTGGTTTAGAAAAAAATGAACCACACACTGACTTTAGAAAGATTAAGATAGAGAAACACTCCCCAATTAGCTCCAAACACTAAAGTGAGGGTGCAAAAGTAGAAGGAATAAAAGCAAAGAAGAAAAACAAAGTTCTAAGCCAAAAGCTCCCTTTCCCATAACAAGCAACCACATGGAATTTAAGTCTTAGCTCAAATATCATTCTCAAAGCTACCTTTATTTTTTTTCCTCTTGGCCCTCTTCTTCTTCTCCATTCTTCTCTCTTCCATGGCGAATGAGAAGGATAGTTTTTATGACCCTTTTCATTACAACCACCACGAACACCAACTCAACCACTCTTCAAACTTTCCATTCTTTAGGGATAACAACTCTACACCAATTGCCTCACAAAACTTTCAAGGGTTTGATCATCATCATCATAATCCTTCTCATCAACGCACCACTTTCACTGACTGCTTACATGGTTCCATGGATTACAACACCCTCTCCAGAGCCTTTGACTTGTCTTGCTCATCATCTGAAGTGCTCTCTTCCATTGATGAAAACCCCAAGAAGCCTAGTGCAGGAGACTCCGCAGGGATCAGTGGAAACCAGTCAACACCCAATTCATCGGTTTCCTCGTCTTCCAATGAAGCCGAAGCACTCATAGAAGAAGACTCCACCAAAAGCCAGAAGAAAGATAAACAGCCAAAAGGGTGCGAAGACGAAGAAGAAAAGCCTAAGAAAGAGTAGGTTTGATTAGTTTTTTCTTCTTTTGCCCCTATTCCTTTTTTATTTCCGATAGATCAATGAAGGGGAGAAGGTTTTTTTGTCCCGTACAGTTTATCTTTTTCTTCCTTTCAACACACGAATAGGATCTGAATAATTAATATCTCTTATTTTGTAGAGGTACATAGAATTTTGAATTTCTTCTCTGAATTACTATTTACTAATGCGATTATATTATCACTCCGCGTCTTTTCAGTTGTTCATGACTTTTTGTGTTTCTTATGAAATGAATTTGGTCAATCAATCTTGTCTGTTATACTATATATATACAGTGCCGTACGTGAATGCTATATATTATCATGTAGGTTTTGTGTGTGACTAAAATGGAGAAATAGTGTGGAACAATCATGGGAACTTAACCCTAAAATAATTGCTATCGGTTTGGTGAGTTACTTGAGGCACATAGATATATATGTTGCGTTGAATTTGACTGATATTTTGGAGCGTTTCAGGAACAAGCCTAAAAAGAAAGAGAAAAAGCCAAGAGAGCCTCGTTTTGCCTTCTTGACTAAAAGTGAGATAGACAACCTTGAAGATGGATACAGATGGAGAAAATATGGACAGAAAGCAGTCAAGAACAGTCCCTACCCAAGGTTCATTATTTTCCAATTTTGAAATTTCTTATCTACGTGGGGCATTATAATCGTTTCAAACCAAAAATGATGAAGCCTTGTTTTTTCTATAGCCGAAAAAAATGATTAAGAGTTGTTGAATTTCTGCACCAAAATCATCATATGTGTATTGAAACACAAAGTATTTCGTTTCCTTTGTTATTGTCATATATATATACACATCGATGTAATGATTCATATCTTTGTCATATTAAGGCTTCGTAACGGCTTGTTTCTTGTAATCTACTATCTAATGATGAAGTTGGAGACACGACATGCAGTACTATATATATGATCATGATATTGTATGAATGTTGAATCTGACAAGACTGGTTATTTGTAATGCAGGAGCTACTATAGATGCACCAGTCAGAAGTGCAGCGTAAAGAAAAGGGTGGAAAGATCATTCCAAGATCCATCAATTGTGATCACAACATATGAAGGGCAACACAACCATCACTGTCCAGCAACACTAAGGGGCAGTGCTGCCACCATGTTGTCAGCACCTCCTTTTTTTGGTTCCTCTTACATGGGCTCAAGCTTACCTCAAGATTTTCTTGCTCAGTTTCTTCCAAGTTATACCCAAAATGATCATCAAAATCCAATGTTCAGCCAAAACCTTTCCAACAATCTCCATCTCCAGCCGCAACAACAACATCAGCAGCACCAGTTCCAACTCCCTCGTGACTATGGTTTGCTGCAAGACCTGCTGCCATCATCATTCCCAGGCAAACAAGAGCCTTGAACTTACAAAAAACTTGGTGCATGTTTGGATTTATTTATTTCAGAAAAAATACTAGTTTTATATTTCACCACTATAAAAATTGAAGTTACAGTAACGGGTGACCTTTTGTACGTTTCAAACACTATCCGTTAGTAAAAGAAAAGCAGTATTTTCTGTGATATTCTTTTAAGAAAAACCATTATTTTTTCACGATAAACAAAATCAAACATGCACTAACCAAATGTTGCAGTGTACACTGTCTATACGTGTATGTAGTAAGTATAGTGGCTTCTTTTTACTTGATTACTTATATCTCTGGTGATCTCTTTATGATGTATGAAGAATATTTGTATGGAAATGGAAGACAGGTCTATATATGGTAGTTGCCGAAGATCTAATTAAGAGCATTAAATGAGTATTTTAGAAACTGTGAATTTGTGCACATGACATTGATCTTGATTACTCTTAAGTACATAGTTTGGTGAATTTTGTCAAAAATGTCAGAGATGGACGGTGTGTTTTTCATTAGAGTACTTTGCAAGTTGCAAGTATAAAGGAGACGATGAAGGATTGAAAAGACGTATCATACATGTATGAATGATCTTTATCAGTGAAAGGTATTGACAGGACTTGGTGATGGTTTCTTGGATCACTAACACAAAGGGTGGTCAAGAACAGTATGGTGAGGATTAGTAACACCATGGCATGACAACGTAGTATGCTCGTAATTTTTTGTATTGCAGTTCTTATATATTCAAATGATGGGGGAATTAACCAAGAACATGTACTTGAGTATATAAGGTTGTTTTAAGGGAGCCGCGTGTGTATATATATAGATAGAGATATAGATATAAACATATATTGCGGCGTTTCAGTTATAGTGTATATGTGCTAGCGTGTGTAAGTATACTTTATGTTGTGGACAAATACCTAACTTTTTAAGATTGATGTGATCTTGAGTTAGTAGTGTTATTCGTTCTTCTTTTTCTTTTGTGGTGAAACCAAATCTAAGAATCGATATAGATGATTCAAATGCAAGCTTAAATTAATTAGCTATCCGAAAATGATATTTTTAGGCTTATAGAAAATTTTTCCATCTATTTGACATTACATTTTTTGCTTTTTATTATTTTTCTTCTTCTTAAAAATATAAGTTTGTTTTTTATGATATTTTAATTTTATAATATATATCAAATGAATATAAATATATGTTATTCTATTATTATTCTTAATTATGAATATATTTTTCACTGTAAAGTTAAAATTGTCTTTTTTTCTTTGAGAAAAATAGACAAATTGTCAGATAATAAATCAGTGTTTTTTGTTTTTTTATTTAAGAAAACAAAGCAGTGGTGTCAGATACAGCAGTCTTGCTTCTATGAAATCCATGGGGTTTAAATATAGAAAGGATTTGAAGGTTTTATTTATCCATTCGTAATTTCCCTCAAAGAAACTATTTTTAATCTAAAATTATGGTGAAAGGTACACACTGTTTCATTCCTTTACAAATGCTAATTGGAAGCAGGGTTTCCTCTCATCTTAATCTTTCAGAAAAGGATGCAAAATTTTTTATTTCAATTAATATACTGCATCTAATTTTTTTTTCATTTTATAAAAAAACCAAACATTATGATGTAAATTCATTGCACTTACAAATTATAGACATAGTTGAACACTTTGACATATATTTTAAAATAAATATTATAATATCCTAAGAATTAGATAAATTATAATATCTTTTTCGCCCTCTTTTCAACATTTGATTTAAGATATATATGTATATGTCATACTAATGTTATGTTTTATTACAGTTATGTGTTATATATTATGACATAATTTATAAAAACTTATGGGTCTCTACACTTGTGTGATATTATTACTTTTGGCTTGTGTTGTGTGTGTACTTTGTAGGTTATATACTAATATTATCTTTTTAGTTTGATTAGATCCTCATTTGTTATTCAACATTTATTTGAACTAATTTAAGTCATAACTAACTAATTTGCTTTGTGTATACATTCTTTAATTATTTTTGTCCTTCGTATGAGCCTTTGATTATAAGTTTTGATCACAATTTATCAATAACTTCTTTTACATCTGGGTGTTTTTTTAATACTCTTATAAACAAGGATCGAGTACGAATTTATATTATTGGTGAATACGATCATATTGATTGGAGCCTTAGAAATTAATCAGTTTTGTATTTTAATTTTAAGACTATGATTATAGTAATTTTCATCGAGGATTGTCGTATGATTTCATGAGAGAAGACTGATTTTGTGATTGAAACATTGGTTCAGATGATGTATATCTTTGAAAAAAAATATTAATTGCGAATACCATAGAATAGAGTTAAAAATTAATGCAGAGTAAGTGGCTTATTTGGGAAATTAAAACTTAGTTAAGACGTTAATTCTGCGACATTTACATATTAACTTTTAAATCGTTATAAACATAAATTCATTTGTTTTATTTTTCTTTTCTTTCTTTGCCATTCTCACAAACTTATAGCATTTTTTTAATTTTTTTTTTCTTTATCCATTCCATATACTATTATTTCAACAAGTAGTTTGTGGGTAATTTTTATAAACCGAGATTATTAAAGTTAAATTGTATAAGTGTAATTAGTATTGCGTTTGAAAAATAATTCAGAGTAGACTTTACTGTTTATAATACTCTTACGTTTCTGAAGAATAGTTGTCTCATAAAGCATAATTGTACTCTTCATTAGAGAAACATAATAATGTTTAATTGTTGATTAGGATGGCCACACATCCAAGTTGGGAGTTTTATGAAATCAAGCAATATTTCACTGTATCTTCATAAAATATTCAGTTGTTAAAATTTAAAAATACATTATTAAAAAATCTTTAATCAGTAGTAATTTTTTAAGAAGTTAATTCTTCCACTTAAAAAAATATATGCTATCGGTTCTATACATAAATTAAGAAAAATTTATTGTATAAAGAACAGTCATTTCAAAATAAAAATATAAAGTTTCAACTTAAATAAAATTTATTTTAAACATAATTAAATAAAAATTAAAGAAACAAAAATATAAGTTTCTCTTAAAATTTCTCAACAATGTATAAGATTCTCAAAGCTGACATGTATGGAAATCACAAGAAGCATATAACAAGGTAATTTAAGAAACTCTTATAAAAAGATGCTATTGCTCATATCTTATTTTTTATTTTGTTGTCTTTCTAAACTATTTAAAAGTTAAATATATCAAAAATTGCACTGTAAAATTAAAAAAGGATATATTTTATTGACACATTTTAATTTTCTGTTTAATACTCACAATTTTCTGCTAATTTTACTTTAGACTACCAAATTCTTAATAGGGAAATTTGTCACATGTTATATGGCACACAAAGTCAAAACAGGTGAAGCTAATAGGGTTGACTAGGGCTCTTTCAATGTTCAAAACATTATATAATCACTAAATAAAAAAAATATAAATTTACTGTTAATTAATTTTAAAAAAAAATTAAATAACTTTGGCTCTTTTGGATAATTGATGACTTTGAGGAAACGAGGGAAAACAGTAATTGTTAAAAAATTCTAATTGAGCAGAAGACAAATAAAAAGTGACAAAACATATTTTCTTTTTGATGGTAAAGATGATCAGAAAGGTTTTGTAGATGGCAGAAGTCATAATCATAATTTCCATAAAATCGGTTTACCATAATTAACGGAAGTAATTAACAAACTGTTTTTAGCATCCAAATTCCAAACTGTCTTAATTAATTTCATGAATGAATCATTGAGTGCCTCCATTATTGATTCATTGTTTGCTCTGCCGCCATAGAAGCTTTTTAATAAGCTTCACCTTTCTCTCGACAAAACTTGAACCCTTAACAGTTTCTTTGTCTCCTGTTTCTGCTTTTAGTTTATTCTAATTCTATCAAACATTACAACAACAACAAAAATTACATTAATTACACCATCATTTCCTCTTTTTTTTTTTTTTAAATCTTTACACTATCTTCTTTTATCAATGTTTTCTAATGTTTACAGATGGAAAACCTTCAAAGATTCTAATATTGCACAAAACCCTACTGATTAGTGTAATTGATTATAAATTTTAAATTTATTTCCAATCATAATTTTAAAAACTCAAGATCAATCTACCCACTATCTCACCTGAAATGTTGAGTTAATTTATAATTGTACGAGATAACTCTTTTAATCAAGATATTTAGACAAGAATATCATTGATTGATAATTAATATTTTTTCTTTCAAATGATATTACGCTCATCCCACAATGAATTTAGTTTTACTTTTTAATTCTAAATTTATTTATATTCCCAAATTTTAATGAAATGTTAATATATATATATATATATATATATATATATATATATATATATATATGTATATATATATATATATAAAAGATAATTTTAATTATATTTTTCCAAAAAAAAAATATTTTCATTAACTAATTTTTTTAACTAATGCATGTATATACATAGCACCCTTGTCTACGTTTTCTATTAAATTTTACTGATATCTTCAAAACCCTATTTCATTTACACTACTGTTATCCATGAACCCTAATTTCACTCTTTGAGAAATAACCATCCGTGAACCCTAATTTGTAAAGAGTGACAAACAACTGAGACTAAAAAGATGGTTAGAAAAGAAAACAAATAACAGTTGACATGGATTAAGATAGCATTGTATTGTCTTGATTATGAAAAAGATTTGTCAAAATTATCAATTAGAAGTAGAATTAGACATAGAAATTTAGTTTAGAGAATGAAGTTAGTGTTCTTACACCATTGTTCTTTTCCATGTTCCCAATGGCCATGAACAATTACAATTCACTGATACTGAAAAGTTTAATGAATCACAACTTGTCCAACTTGTCAACATTATCAGTCCTTCGTTTGTCTACACATTCGGATACAAACAAATATAAAGTTGTTACCCAATAAAAGTTTGAGTGATATGCAAGCAATATCTTATATATAATAAAGAAAATGTTTCTTTAATGCAGAACAGTTAAAACTTATCATGTTTTAAGCTTGTGTCAGAAATCTCTATAAAAAATAAAGAGTACATCAAATAATTTTCTTAATACACAGCTTATTTCAAATTCTATATGCAGTAGCTTCTGTACAATACACTGGATACGGACGTGATTGTGTGTATGGATGTCTTTCCAAACACACATGAAACACTGCATTAATGTAGCAAGAGAGAAGATGCTGGTGTGTACAAGAAGTTTTGAAGAAATATAAACAATCTCACAATCTTTCTTTTCAATCTGAATCGATTTTGTGGTTAAAAAGTGACAGATACTTGTAGGAATGAACTTGTTTTGTCTTTTTAGCAAATTCCAATCTCAAAGCAATGACCTAAAATGGTAATAGTTGCCATCTGATTCCAACTACATAATCAATGTGGCTCGAACTGCTAAATGTTAAGATCACGTTTGGAAATCTGTTGGTGAGTGGTGTGTATATATATATATATATATATATATATATATATATATATATATAATATAAAAGCAGATAAAATTGTGTGAAAAGTCATTTAAATCAAAGTGTCGTTTGTATAATCAGAGTTACATTTAATCAATCTGCATTGGATAAAAGATATCTATTTGTTATTATGGGCTTATATTCTACCGATCAGGTATGGTGATGTATGGTGACAAACTGACTTGACAAGATCGAGTGCTAGGTGTGTAGTGGAGAGCTTCACAGCCACTCAATTCCGACAACAGTTAAGTGAAATTAAAGCGTAATTAATATTATAACGGTTATTGGTGACTGATTAAGACAGATATTAATGATCATTAAGAGGTAAATTAATTGGTCAGATTCTTATAAACTCTATAAATAGAGATTTAATTTTGAGGTAATGTTTATGTTTGGATAATCACATTACTTTAGACCTTTAGAGAAAATTTCTGACTTGAGTCTCAGAGTGTTCTGCCAGTCACCCCCAACCAATTGGTCACACAAAGCGAGGAGCGAAATAAATTTTCGACAGAAACAGCAACATCACATACGTTATCCTCGTCGCAAAAACACTATTAAATTTTACTCTTTATTTATCTTATAATAAAATCATCCAAATATAAATCACATCACCTTAAATCAATTTTAACCAAAATTAATTATGTTAAGTTGATCCAAACACACAAAAACATATGCTTTGTTTGGGGAAAAAACTGTGATTGGTTCATAAAAAATGTAAAGTAAAAAGATAAGTGTAAGTTTTTAGCAAAAAAAGTGAATATGATGAATACAGGTCAACATAAGTGATATATGAAATAGGTGCAGTAAATAACACGTTTGTAAAGGGAAGGAAGTAGAAGTCAAAAGCTGTGGCAATATGGGCCAAGTTGCCCCATTCCCCATGGAGCATGTAAAGTGATGGCAGAGAAAGATTGTTATTGATTATTGATGGAAGCAAGAACCCTAGATGCTAGAGAAGCTGTCCCTGAAAATAGGTCTACTTTATCAGAATAATGAATTATTATGTATTCCACTTTCACCGTTTGAAGCCTTCAACTTGAATCATTTCTTTGACTGTCTGCCCAATAAGTGCTTCCTCAAGAAACTCCAATCTATGCATTCTTTTTCCCTTGGGGTGAGAAATGTGACAATCAGTCAGGCTTCAAATAACAGATCAAAGTTAAAAGTTTTTCCCTTTCTCGTAGTTTCACTAACATCCACTGTACAAATTTTACAATTTAAGATTCCTTCATGACACTGCCATCAATGGGACAGAAATTCTGTTGAAGAGAATCAAAAGGTAATCATAACTAGCTTAGCCATTCACAATTTTAGTGCATGAACCAACAGTGCAAAAGTGAGGGAAAATCTTATTCATACTGGGGTACTGTGCCATTCGGTGGTGGCATCTTCAAATGAACACTTCACTCTGTAGAAATGAAACAATCTGAGTGCCCTTTTCTTGTCAGATCTTTTGTGCAAGTTGGGATTTGAACCACAGATATATGACATTGCTTTCCCTACACGTATAAGCACTTTTGTTGACTGTAGAATAAGGAGGAATCAGATTGTTGAGAAAATAACACAGTTAAGTCAGAGTGCTGCTGCATGAGAACATTTGCAAAACTTATTTAACTTCTTCTATGAACCGTATCATACATGACCATATAAGTTTCAAAAGCTTCAAACATTGTAGTTTTTAAAAATCTTAATAAAACGCATATGTTTGTAACTTTTCGAATAAATTATATTAAACACCTCTGCATTGTTGTGAAATTGTATAGATTTCTTATATTTCCTTAAACATTTACATCACTTGAAAACAAAAGTATGACATTTCTAAACAATTAACAAGGTTATATAATGTATAAAAGATATTTGTATAATATTTTTCAAACATTTAAAAGAAATAGTGTAGAAAGACAGAAGAAAACAGAAAAAACAAAAACTGTATAATCTCGCAAAAAGTTCAAAAGTAGTTATTATAATTTGCGCTACCTTTTTAGCAAGTTCCCTTAAGAAATAAACTCTCTGATGTTAAGAGCAAGTTGTTTAAGAAAAAACTATTCTTACACGTAAGTTCTACACTGTCACCACTTTGCTGAAAATCATCAGTACAATACTGAATAATATCTTTCACCAAAACATCATGTTTTTTTTTACCACTGCAAGATTATTTTATTAGAATGAAGATATAAAATGACAATAATTGAGTCTACTGTAAAATTGAATAAAAACTGATTTTTATCTAAAAATATCAATGAACTCGTTCAAGATGCTTGAAAAATATATAATCATCAACTGATTAATGTTATATTGAAGCTAAAAGAAAAATGACAAGGAAAATGAAGCCAAATATTCGTTTCCTTTTCACTATAGCCACTCTTCAGCAGCATGCGACCATGTCAAGGGAATTAAAATAAAATAAATGAACAATCATGCAAGAAGACAGACCCCACATACATCTGTACAACACTAACACTCACCACCTATGTTCATTCAATCCTCTTTGCAAGGCTACTGTGTCATATCATCAATGGCAACATTCAATTTAAAACAAAAAACAAAACCTTCATTATCCAAAACAGGCTCTCTCTGATCTGATTCTATCCTCAGATGCATCAAAATTTTCTTGGGGGCACATAGTTGGAGATACGTGGTATAGATAAGTTACTATAACGTGTACAACGGGAATTGTACATTCAAGCTAAGCCATGGAGTTGTCAATTCCTATCCTTGAGTTGTTTCAGTATGCCCCATCCTTTCAGCATCAGATGGACCCGAAATATCCTTCACAGTTTCAATTTCCATGTTGACAGTGCCACTCTTTCTGTTTCTTCTATCCTGAAAGTGATTATATCAATCTTACATTTTGATGTTTTTTCAACATATATACTTAATATTCCAGATATAAGCACCAAAAAACTTGCTTTAAAATGAGGACCTGGCTCTTTATATACTACAATGCATCACAATTCCATGTATGTAGAATGGTATCTTCCCAATTTATGGCATAAATCATGCTTTCTTTTGTTGTCTTTTAGCTAATGAAGTAAAACTTGAGGAAGTATGTAGGCTGAAGAATACCAAAAAAAATTTGGGTTTTATGTGTTTTTAGTCCTTGCGAAATTGACAAACTTTGATATAGTCCTCCAGAGAAAAAATATCAGATTTATTACTTGTAAATTTTTAAAAACTTTGAAAGTTGTCCTTATCAGCAGTTATTGATGATGAAACGTGCATCTAAATGTCATATTACATGTCAACCTAGAATGATCATTAACATGATGCTTATGCCCATCACAAATACAAGATAATGTAGACCTTCTGAAAAAAATTAAATTTACAGGAATCATAAATAAATTTTTTACAAGGGCCAAAACCAAAATTTGTCAAAAAAGTGACCAAAAACATATTTTACCCCTAATTTCCCCCAAGAGTTTTCATTCAATATTGTATTTCTTTTAGTTGATGGAAGAATAGCCAACACATGCTTGAAGGAAATAATGTTAAGGATGCCCACAAGGTTAAAAGGTTGCAAAATGTGATAAAAAAACAATGAGACTCAAACTCAGCATCAATTAAACAACAGAACTTGTATGAAATGACAGAGTATAGAAGGGAACCTCTCGGTATGGATATTCATCAGCTTCGAGCATTCTCACAACTTGACTCATTTTGGGCCTCTTGTCAGCATCAGGATCAATACATCTAAGTGCAACCAGAAGAGTGCGCTTCAAAGCACGCAAAGGTGGTTTAACTTCAAGGTTTGAGTCCACTACTTCTTCAGCCCTTCTTGTTCCTACCATCATTTTGAGCCATTCAACTAGATTAACCTGCCATAATGAGGATGAACAATATCTAATCACTATTAAGGATCATCACCTTCCAGTAGAAAGCATGGTTAGAACTAGCAAGCTAGCAGAGTTCATAAGGATTAGGAACCTCATTGGCAGGACGAGCATAGTCTACAGGGTCCCTTCCAGTAACTGCTTCCAGCAAGAGGACACCAAAGCTGTAAATGTCACTCTTCTCATTTAACAAACCACTGTTCGCGTATTCTGGGGCCACATAACTGTAATCCACAACAGAAGTGAGTTTCCAGTAGTATGGATCCTTAAGTGTTAAATAAGGGATAATGAAATTTTCTGTATATACCCAAACGTTCCCATTACTCTTGTGGTTATGTAACTTTCTCCCGAATCCAAAAGTTTGGCCAAGCCAAAATCAGAAACCTTTGCATTGAATTCATCATCAATCAATATGTTGCTAGACTTTATGTCCCGATGAATAACCTTTGGTTCTATTGCTTCATGTAAATAAGCAAGCCTGCCACCAGTAACAGTATAATAGAGGGGTTCATCAGCATGACAAGGTCCACTGTTGAAACTTCCACAAACATAAATCTGTAACTAAGTAAAATGTTAAAACTAAAGTAGGTCAGATAATAACTAAGACTATGTTTGAACTGATTGAAGGAATGAAATCCATTCCATCCAAAACTTCTCCTTATCTCCTCCCCCAATATGGGAGTGTGAAACCAGTTTTTCTAATTCAATATCATTTCCTCAGAAAAGATTCTAACAATGCAATGGTATTTCATTCTATTTCATCTCACTCTGTTCCAAATATCAATAGATATCCAAATATAGCCAAAGATTAGAGAGTTTACTCAGTGGTCCCATGGGCAGCGAGCTCTTATTGTTGTTTAATCTAAAAACCTAATGGGCTTAGATATTTCAACATGCTGCAAACTATATGAAAATATAAAGTCAATAGCATAATACTATCAAGAAACAGATAAACAGACCATTAAATATATTTTGACATTCTCAAAATACAAATAGTAATAGCATTAATTAAAGGTACACACACAGCATTTTACAATCAAATCTCACAGATGAGAGACTTATGATAATCACTCAGATGAGTTCGCAAAGACTGTACAAATTGCACACTGAACTTACGCTTTGGCTGTGCCAAGTATAACTTTCAAGCGGGCCTCCCAAGTAAGTGTCCCATGTTGGTGCATGTCTCCATGTAACCACTGTTCTAAGTTACCATTGTTCACATATTCATACACAAGCAGCCTGAATTTCATTTGGGAAGTACATTCATTATAACACAAAGAGACATAACATTGAGAAAAGCTTCGGTTCAAATTTTGAACCAAGGAGAACATAACTGTCACAAATCCAAGAAAAAAATTACCTATGAACTCCCTCTACACAATATCCGAGAAGGCGTACGAGATGCTTATGTCTAACATGTCCTATAGCCTCCACTTCAACTCTGAATTCTTTCTCAGCCTGTCCCCTATGAATTCAATGTAGAAATAATTACACAAGTACATGAAGTGTCAGGAAAAATTAAAGAGTACATCAATGATCAATAAATATCCTTACAAGTTGTTAAGAAGTTTCTTCACTGCCACCTCAATTCCATTAATCAGTATTCCCTTGTAAACAACCCCATATCCACCCTCACCAATAATGTTCTCAGCTGAGAATCGTTTGGTTGCCATTTCCAGATCTCTGAGTGTAAACCAGTGGCCCCACCCAAGATGAGAAAATTCAGGCAAGCCAACTAATGGAGAGGCAGTAGCCAACCCTCCATGTGACAATGTGGATTGTTTCTTAACATTCCCAGAGCTTCCTTCTTCAGCTGACATTGAACTAAATCCTCTCTCATGATGATAAATTGAGCTGCACTGACTGATATTATCAGGATCCCCAGATTTGCTGTTACCCAAATGAACTGATATATTATCTGAATTTTTATCACTTGTCATGTTATGAACAGGCATAAGCACATTTTCTGGTTGGACATGAGAACTCTGCACTCCAACCTTGTCAACGTCGATATCTTTTGAGACATTTGGTATTTGGGATACAGAATACTTGTCCAAAGATCTCTTAGACTTTCTCCGAAACATCACCCATATTGACAATATACAAAGAATAAGCACTATAAATGCACCAACACCTACTCCAATCAAAACCCATCGTCTCAACCCCAAAAATGGAGTCTTCTTTGTCAATTCCCCTTTCAAAGAAC
Organism: Vigna umbellata; assembly: GCF_029865625.1. NCBI lineage: Eukaryota > Viridiplantae > Streptophyta > Magnoliopsida > Fabales > Fabaceae > Vigna > Vigna umbellata. Next base: position 12,633,991 of record NC_142165.1, on the reverse strand, counting down.
TGTTGGATGACATAATTGGTTGCACCAAGTCAATCAATAGCGTCCCCACAAATTCTTCAGCTGGTAGAACCAAGACATTCCCACCCAAGTACAGGATTCAAGTTAAGTACTCCATTCCCCTTACTCGAGGCTTTGAAACACACATCTGAACATTCCAATTTACAACCAACATTTCAGGTCTTAAACAGTGCCATGAACAAAAAGCCAGAGTTTCAACAAATCACTAATGCAATGTTTATCACGATTTAAGATAATCTCGAACTACAAAGTTTCCCGTAAACTATCTCAGGCTTCATTAGCAATGGCATACAAAATAAACAGAATCATACATAATTCAGCAGTTTCAAAACCAATATTAGAAGGACATATTGAGTAATTTCATAGTTCATTTGGAAAGCAAAATAACCGGTTGAATGTTGATTATGAACACAATTTCTAATGAAAAGAAAAGGAAACCAGGAAAGAATCACTTATGATCCAAGCAAACAAAAGAGAAAGTGAAATGTATATTATCCAAAAAGTGGTTAACAAAGACAAAGCATTTACCTTTGTAGTGATCCAAGGTAGCTAAACTCCTGAATCTTCTACCCAAAGAAGCAACAGGTTTCACACCTCATTTTGAACCGACAAGAGACTCAATGTGCAAAAAATGCCTGAGGCTGAGCAACACACATACCCTACAGCAGAATCCAGATGCAGCAAAAGATGAAGTGGCACACTAATAGGTAAAAAGTGGGGCCATATTTCAAAAAAAAAAAAAGGACTCAGCGGTAAGATATTAAGAAGAGAAACCGGAAGGGAATGGCAGACAAAAATCTTATTTTGATAGGAAAAATACAGAGTTTGAGAGAGTGGGCAACTGTCACTACTAATTTTGGAGAGGAGAAAGAGTAAATGCAGTGAAATGGTTGGTGGGTGTTGTGTCTGAGGGCAGGACCAGAACAAGCTGGAAAGGAAGCTTGGTTTGCAATGAAGGAAAGCAGAGGGGGAGAGAGAACAGTAAAGGGAAAGCAAATGTGAAATGAATAGGTATGTGTATGATACACTGTTTATGGATGGCTGGTAGAAAGAAGGTTAAAATCTCTTTTTCCTCTAATTCTATAAAAATTCTATTTAGTTTTTTAATTTTTAAAAATATTTAATTACATTATTCCTTTGTTAGATTTCTGTTAAATTTAAACATTTTAAAAAATAAAATTACTTTTATAAAAAGTAAAGAAAAAAAAGATTTTAGCTTAGAAAGAAAATAAGAAAATAAAAACTGTAATGAGTAAGGAAGAAAGGTAAAGTAAAGTGAAGAGGGAGAGTGAGAGAGAGAGGAGAGAGAGAGGAGAGAGAGAAGGACCAACAACCTCAATCCAACATAACAGAGGGAGCTAAGCTAAGCACCAAATCTAGGCTTCCTCTGATGTCATGTCTGCTCACCAAACTGTCCTATTTGTGTGAAAAGGAAAAATCTTACGCAAATTTTGAAACTTGGCTTGGCACCATTCTACCATGCTTCCCCTTCTCATGCTAATTCAATTTGCTTTGGGTTTTGGTTTTTGGACATATCCCTAGAATTTTTAATAAATATTTTTCTTTTTTATAATTCTCTCATATCATAAAGCATTATGATGAAAAGGTGAATTCCTTACCACCCATCTAAAATTTGGGTGAATATGAGAGAAGTGATTTTTTCAATGAGAGAAAATCACAAGCTCCACTAAAATATTAAGCATTTTCTTTCTTAGTAAGATTATGGGTTTTGAGGGTTGAAAAAAGCCACCAATGGAGAAAGAAATGGATACTTTGATTCCAAGCATATTTTTTTTATTATTAAAGATAATCCAGACAAAACCTTTGCACTTTTCCACACCTTTTCAAAATAATAATTACCATTTTGTATTGTGTGTTATTACGAGTTTTAAATTACTATCGGTTCAAACTGTTGTTAAAGTATTATTTTGTATCCACATTTGCATGATCTTACTTCATGAAGTCCAAATTCACAGTCAACAGATTTTCTATACTTTTATTTGTAAGCTAATAAATATAAAATATTGAAATGTATAAAATTGACAATGAGAATTGAAAATGAGTTATTCAGTTGCGCCTTTTTACTCTAGGAAGTTGGTTTGATAGCGGGCCGAATATGTAATGGGCCCAATCACCCTATTTCTGTAAGCCCATTTCTGTAAGTAAAGTTAGCATTTACTGCTTCAAGAAAATACACACAAAAAAATGTTTGATTACTTCATCGGTGTCGAATTGCTCGTCTAGCAAGAAATTTATCATATTGAAATGAAATATTAATAGCACTAAACAGAGAAGTGATACATGTATTAACATAACAGAATTTATAACAATAATTCTCAACCAAATACAATAATGAAAATTTCAATATATACAAAAATAATTTTCACACAGATTTTGTGAATTTTTAAATTTCATTATACAATTTTAAAATTTGACCTTTCACAATTTAAATACTATTACATGTATACATGTTTTAATCGAAAATAATAACTTTTAATGTTTTATGTAAGAAAATATAATTGAAAAGGCGAAATAAGTGAGATGAACATGAATTACATGAAGATGAATTAAAAACTAATTGGAATAGTATTGTTTTCTTGCCATATACAAGGACTCTAATTAACCTTTTTAAAATAATTCTAGAGCTAATTTTGTTTTCCTATTTATGTACGTAATAAGAAGGAACTAAATTACAGAGAAATTACATATGTTAAAAAAAAAACTAAAAACACCTACATTGCTTGCATGCATGCAGTATTATTGTGATGCATGAGGCATACGTGGGTTTTTCATGGAAATTGAAAGTCTCCTCCAACACCTTGTCCATCGCTACCTTGGGGAGGATTAATGGCAACCCAAAGCAGAGAGAGTGTGATTGCAATGAGACCAGACCACACATAGACGATGGTGGGTGTCTTGCCTCTCCTTCCCATCAACCCTTTTGCAAAAGGGTAGAGATGAGCAAGCACCCAAAAACTGAAGAATGCTCCTCCGATGAACTTGCTCCATTGTGGGTTTGCACTGTAAATGGTTCTAGAAAACGACACTACAATGCCGATGATGTTCATCATAGCAATCACAATGGGTGGAACCATCAAGGAGCTCCATTTCACTATGTACAAATCTGCGTATATGTCTTCATCATCATCTCCTGCTGACTTAGTTGTCAGAGTGAAGGAAATCTCAATCCCTGCAAGCACCTTGAGGAGTCCTTGCACCACAGCAGCCAAGTGAGCACTGGTTCCAGAAATAAGCCAAAACTGTTCATTTCTCCACCATTGCTCTAACTCCACACCGGACCATCTAACCTCAAGAACAGCCAATGCCACCAAGCATACCGTGATGAGGAGCAGGTAGACTAAGAAGGCGATGCTGAGAGTTTGGACGATGAAGAATCCTGAGAATAAAGAGAGCGCTGGGAGGAAGCAATACACAACGAGAAATAGGGAGGTGAAGGGGTAGATTCCGACATTGAGGTATGCCAGACGTTGGAGAATCTTAAGGCGCTTACTGGCAAGGAAAGCGTTGTTCTTTGAGAAGAAGATTTCCACAGAGCCTGTGGCCCATCTCAGCACCTGGTGCAGTCGATCAGTCAGGTTAATCGGTGCTGATCCGCGGAATGCATCTCGCTTTGTTATGCAGTATACTGAACGCCATCCGCGGTTGTGCATGCGGTACCCTGTCACCACATCTTCTGTCACAGACCCATAAATCCAACCCACTCTGTCTCCCCATTCTGTCTTGTCCTCGTACCTGTACATACAATTTCAGTAATTAAATGTCATGGTTTCATCGAAATTGCAAACAAAGTTTGTTTGTTACGAACCAACAAGAAATGACAGATACAGCTTCGGCTACAGTAGTTGCATCCAGTGGCTGGCGAGGGGCCCTAAGGACACCGGGTGGGCGTCCATACTTGATCGCGGGGTGATCTGCTAAAGGACGACCTTGGAACTCTGCAACAGGTATGCTCTCAGACAACATGGTTGAATTACCAAACCTCTTAGGTAATAAGTTCACATCCAGATTTGAATCAAACTCGCTAGCATCCAAGGCCGGTGTTTCAGAGTCTTCACCATTCTTAACATCTTTCTTTTCGTCCATCTTGTCAACCATTGGAGGGTCGAATGCGTATAGAGCAAACCTCCTGAACATGCATCCGGTTCCCACGTACATAGGACCTTGAAGACCATCGAGGGCTCGCATGTTTCCGTCGAAAAACACGGTGTTGTGATTGGCATAGCGATCTGAGGGGTCGATGCCTTCGAATCTCTGAGGAAACTGGATGTAGCATATGTCCTCGCCACCTCTATCCATCATGAAGCACATACCTTCTCGCACTGCCTTGCAGTTGTAGATGTAATGGTCACAGTCGAGGTTGAGAATGAACGGTCCGTTCGACAAAATTGCAGAAGCTCGAACCAATGCATTCATGGCACCGGCTTTCTTATTGTGATCGTAACCAGGACGTTTCTCTCGAGAAACATACACAAACATTGGCAGCCTTGTATCTACTTCGGAGAAGTCTACAATCTTGTCATCTGCACTTCCCAACAGTGGATCGGGACTCGGTGGCTTTAACATCACCTGTATTCAGCATTGCATGTACGTGCAAATTAAGCTAAACAATATGCAAATGGCAGTGTATCAAAATGAAATGTGTGGTACCTGAAGTATTCCTGCATGATCACCTTTAGAGTGTTCACTAGAAGGATTTGCCCAAGTACCAGGCCAGTGGGTGCCATCAGCCATCCACGTGGCTTTTAACACTTTGACAGTGTCGGTAGGGTCAGCCCCACTCTCCTTCATATGTTTCATCATCTTCATCTCCTCTCTCGCATTAAAGGCATCAGATCTTCTCCTGATGGAATCTGGAAGGCCATTTATGCGTACCTTGAACTCGTCATACTCCCTCTTTACTCTTCTTCTGTCTTTCACAAAATCTGTTCTGCTTTTGTTCTTGGTGGGGTCAACTTTCAAGCTGAAGTAACTATCTGGATTTCTCGGCTCAATTTTGTGTTTTCGACAAAAGGGAACCCATAAATCGGCAAAACTAGCAGCCTCAGCCATGGCTTCAAAAGTCAACAGAGCACCTCCATCATCGGAAATGTAACATGCAAGCTTCTCGACAGGATAATCAACCGCTAAAATGGAAAGAATGGTATTAGCAGTTGTAAGAGGTGGCTCCTTCTCAGGATCTGCAGTGGACACAAAGAGGTCCAGACCAGGTAGATCAGATCTCCCTGTTGGGTTTGATGGGGATGGACTATCAAACTTTTCAAAAAGGACAGCAAGATCAGTGGAACGATTCACAGGACATAGCTTGGGAACTTGATCTAGAATCCATGAAAAGCCAAACCATATTTCACAAGTAATTGACATGAGCCACAACCATATTGCATCATTATTTGGATGTGTCACTCTCCAGTGTAAAAAGAACCCCAACACTACTAATCGAACAGCGATAAGACACCTGTAGATAAATGCACATTCAATAATGATTATAGAGATCAGAGGGACATGGATTTTGGTTCATCACTATAAATCAATATAATTAACCTGTAAGGACTCATAATGCTTGACGGAATTGGTGTTATACGGCTCAAAGGTTTCCACGGCTTCTCGTGATCAAGCATTCCTGCCTTTACCGCTTCATCACCATCTTCATCGAACTCATCTTGAGGCCAATAAGCATTACCAACTCCGTAAGTACCATGAGTCTCGAACAACCACTTATTATGATCAAATTCTCCATTCTGATTTCTTTTCATAACCGACATGTTTGAATTTTTTGAACCGTTCGGTGCTGGTAATGATGCCAATGTCCCATTGGTAGGATAATCATGGAGGTCTTCCTCGTACTCCCCCACTTTATACGGCTCCTTGCAACCGGGACACAAACCAGATTCTTTTTGTGCATCTATGAAGCAGTCTCTACAAATCTTGAACCTATAAATACGAGTCATTATCATTAGTCTGTCTTAATTGCTCAATTATGTAATACGTCAAAAAGTAACACGTGCATGCATGCATGCATAATAATGAATCATGAATTTCCTGACGCATGTACATATACATACATACCTACACTCACATGGAGTGATATCGCTTCCTCTTTCATCCCTCATGACCCTGCCATCACAAATTGAACATGCAGAGCCTTTGGAGCCTGCCATTTGAGGATGAGTTACTTCAGAATCGATTACCTTATCCATAAGATGTGCTCTGGTTACACTGTTGAATCCCCCGGTGAATAAAGAATTGGAAACATACTGTTCTTCGGCTTTCATTGCAATAGATGTGTCCATGGGTTGATTGTCAGGGGTGGGAGGTATATGAACGGTGTAGTTCATATAATCCCCTGATAAGTCTGAGGACATGTCAATGTCATCTTTTGACAGACTCACGTATCTCCCACTTGAAGTTCTTCTTGCAAATTTAACAGATGGTCCACCGGAAGTACTTCCTACTTGAGGACCACCAGATAATCCTCCACTGTTTCGTAATGATTTCTTCGAAGGTTGCCTATTTAGTGAAGACATTGTTCTAAATTCATATACCTTAAAATTACACCTATCTATAATGTAACAAATTTCATCAAATTAACAAAATCTAGCCCATTATCCATTTTTCATGGACAAATAACTCCATAATCATTCACCAAGAGAAACAACTATTAGATGCTAAACATGTTAATTACAGCTACAATTAAGGATAAGAATAAATTGAGATTTGTCAAAGTATAGAATGTCAGAAAAAAGGAAGAAGATTTATGGTGTTCAGACCAAGTCCATCAAACTATCCTATATTCGGCCTTCTCATTTCCGAAATTATAGAAATCTGTTGCTCTCTGTCTCTCTTCAACATATACAATGTTTGGTTTTACAATGTTTCTAATTATGTTCGATCTTCAAAACTTCCTATTTTAAGTCCTTCTTTTTGTTGAAATTTTATTTTAATTTTTTTTTGTTTATTTTTATACTATCCAAGTATTTATATAACATCAAAATCATTCAATCCTATGGAAAAATAATTACTTTTTTATGTTATGATTTCATTTATTGTAAGAACCTAACGTACCCAATTAGAGTTATCCTACTTAAATAAATTATTATAATTTATTTAATTTAATATAAAAGTATGACTTATTCTGTTCAAATCATGCTATAAAATTCAAAGAAAAAAAATGGAAAATCTTATGAGAAAAATATATTTACAACCAAATTCTACAAGAATACAAACAACCTTTTATGGAACAGTCTTCCCAAAAGGTTTGTATGACATTATATTTTCCTTTTTTTTTAAACCTATAAATTTACACTAGCCGTTATGCCATTGTAAATTGACATATACATGATTGGAGAAACCAAACAAACAAAAAAAGAATGTAGTTTGATAAACCAAACAAACAACCATTGGTTAGATTTCCAAAAAGAAAAAGGAAAACAGCTATTGCTAAATTTAATAAAATAACAAGTGGACATGAAGGGGCCACACCAAAAGTGATATAAGGAACCAATGAAATAATGTCAATTTTTTCAAGAGACTTTGAATGAGAAAAATGCTGAAAATACAAGTAAAAATGACTAGATAGATGAAGTATTGGACAAGGTAGAAATGTTATCCAACACATAACATGTATATCAGATACTGGTGTTTTTATGAAAACAACATTAATGTCATCTACTGCTACTTCTGATAACAACTACTCAAATCTTCTTGTACTTTACATGGAGAACAAAAGAGAATTATTCCATTCAATTATAATTTCAATGCAAAAGAAAATATACGTGAGATGGAAAGTGAATATATAATATGCAAGATACTGGATTTAATTTTAATGGATTATTCTTTTAATCTCTTTTATATTCAGTTAATTGTGTATTATTAATTTTAAACAGATTTAAATAACTGTTTTTTTTTAATTATTCATTCAATGACATGATGATATATAAGGAACTGATTGTAAATATGTTTGCACCCAAGTCAATTGAAATGAAACTCAGAAGATATTTCATGTAGATATTTTAAGATTTTCATGAAGAAAAAGACATTTCGGAAGTTTATTCTTTTCAAATATAGATATTTTATGAAAACATCACTATCTCGATATAATATATTTATTTACTAATTAACAGACAACGAGAATATAGAAGAGTTAATAAAAATACTTTATGATTTTAATGGATGGTTTTAACTTGTTTCAATATATCTTTAATATGATTTATATAAGTTTTTTTTATTTATTGCTATAAATTTCACAGTTATATTTATGACATAAACTATTACAAGAAATTTTGGTATGAGTTTCAAGTTAATGTCAAATTATAATCACATTAGGAGGTAATTCCAATTTAAGAATGATTTAATCCATGGTTTTAATTATTTTTTTTGTTGATTTTTTTTATCGAAGAGAGACAATTAAAATAAACTAAGGTCATGTCTTGTCATGTATTTCATAATGCAGTGCACGACACCAACCGTGAAACATGTGCTCCACGCAACCTAAATAAATCCATCAATAAACTGTGAAATCGTTTATTCATCAACATGATATAAATAATATCTATGCAAATAAAAATAAAAATTCTAGTAACAAAATTCTCATCAATTTATTTTTTCAGTTTTACTTAAATTAAATAATACATTCATAAAATAGTGTATGCTTTCTGTTCCAGTTTTACCTTGAAATACTGTTTGAAAAGGTATTAATTTGCAACTATTAAATTAAAATAAACTATTTTAATCATATTTTACTATTATAAGTACGTGTTTTTTAATTTTAATCATGATTGAATATTTTTGTTATTATTACGTACTTATAAAATTTATATTTCTTATCTTATCTAAATGTTATCCCGTATTTGAGACGAAGATATATCAATTTTCTGGCATATCTATATTTCAAGATCACAACGGAAACTAAAAACGGGAAGAAAACCATGATTGAGACCAAAGCTTCAAAGAAGAAGAATTAAGAAATGTGAGAAAAGCAGAGTTTAATTTACTTACTTTTATAGATGGGACAGCAAAAACATCCTTGTCGTTGAAGCATCCTAAGCATCCCACCCTGTCCCAATATTCTATAAAATGTAAACCACTGCATATTCTCTGTATCCAACTAAAACAGAGAGAGTCAAAGTTTGATGGAAGAGAAGAGGAAGAGCAAGTTATGGCTGAAGAAGGTGTCATGGCGGTTTCGGTGGAAACCTCAGAAGCTTCAAACGACCATTGTAGACACTGTCGTTTTCAAGATACTCTCTGTGGCTGAAGCTGTCGTGCTTGTCTCCACCCTCTGTTTCTTCTACCTCTGCTGTGGCTGCAACTTCTAATTCATGGTTCAGTCCAAAAGCTTCATTCTGTTTTACTTCTTTTGCTTCTTCTAATGAATATTTATAGGAACGATTAACAAAATATTATTATTATTATTATAATTTTTATTATTTAATTCATTGTTTATTGTTACTGTTTTACTTTAATTGTATTAACAGATTTATGATCAATAACAGAATATGAACAGAAACTAAACTTTTCAGGAAATCCTTTATGCTCTGTTATCTCACAGATTCAATCTTTTCTTTTTAACCAACTTAAAGTTTCTTCTTCTCAGAGTAGTAATTTCTTCTTCTCAAGAGGGCACTTTCTTCGACTTTTCTCTTGCTCTGTTTTATAATTTGAAGGGCTAAGTTTAACTCCAATTTTTTTAAATTTTTTACTAAAAATATATTGTTTTATTTTATTAATAAAATTTTATATCCACACATACATATTACTATTCTGGATTTTAAGTTTTTAGTTTGAGATGAATAACATGAAGAACCTAACCTGTGTGTTCTGATGAACAAATCCCTCTACCATTATATTTTTCTAGGATAATAAATAGTAATTATGTCACAATCGTGTTTGATATATTGATATTATTATCTATTTATATTTATATGGTAATACGTACTTAAAGATATTTTCCATAATTACATTTGTAAGAAAATGTACAAATTCAGATGAGTTAAACCTAAAATACTTAGTTTATTATCCATAAATTATTTATTTAGAAAAATAAAAACACGAGACGGATCAATTATTCAAATATTCTAGTATTTCAGTAAATAAAGTTAAATTATAATTTATAAAAAGAAATATATCCAGTGATAGTATTCATTAGAGATTTTTGGAGTTAGATAAACAAGACTTTTAAGCATAAATATTATTTACACTTGTTTGTGTTGCATAGAATTATAAAAAAACATTTTTAAAGTAGACAGAATAAAATAAAACTCTACAAAGTAAAAAAAACACACGAAAATTATAAAGATAATCGTTAGTTCATACTTATTTTATTCAAAAATAAGATTTTACTTTTGTTCACACAATTTTTATTTTTTATTTATAATATAGTTATAATCAAGTGATTTTTTTAACAATAACCGTTTCATTTTAATTAAAACTCAATTACAATTAATATCTGAAAAATAAATAATAAACTAAAATCTATTTTTTAGATTATTTTTATAAGTTTAAATGTCAATAAATTTTATTTTTAATAGCTTAGTATATTTCACTTATAAAAGTTAAAGTAATTAATACAACGTAAATTGTTTGATGGATTTATAATGCAACATATGATGCAAATAAAAAAAAATTATATATATATATATATATATATATTATATATATATATATATGTATGTATGTCAAATACTAAGTAAATATAATAAATTCTAAAATAAAAAATATAAAGTAAATAATTTTAGTTTTGTTTTTCAAATTTAAGTTTAGGTTTTCTATTAGTGTAATGATTTAAATGTTATTTAAAAGGTATATTACTTTTACTTAATCATAAAAGAGACATAATGGTTTATATGTGACATATTTATCTTCGTTATATTTTCAACAGATGCAAAAATCTATATTTAGCCTTTTTTATTAGATTTATTAACACTTCATCCTGTAATGAATATTGTTTATGTCCTAACTTTATTTTGTTATTTATATTTCTTTTATATTTGTCAATTGAATATAAAATTTGTATTCTTCTCCTTACTTTATAATATTCATATTATAATTTTTGTTATATTTGAATATATCAATTCATTGTGTGATTATTTTTTCTGTATATTATTTGTTATTTATTGAAAATATATATGTAAATTATTATTTTACCTTGTGGTTTTAAATGTTATTTTACTTTCTTTTTTCTTAAAAAGATAATTAAATTTATTAAACGATGCATTTCACATATATTAATTATATGAGTCTAAGAATATTATTAGAAAAGTTTATTCATACACTAATTAGATGAATTTCTTCGTACATAAGACAAAACTGACAATATATATTACACAAGTTTGTTCATATATAAATTATACGAGTCTATCAATACATATTAGACGAGTCTGTCCATTCGTTGATAACAAGTTTTGTAATATATATTAAACGAGTTTGTATGAACGTTGATCATATGACTTTGTCCATACATTGACTAAAAGAGTCTAACAAGAGACACTAAAGTAATATGTTTATATACTAATTAGACAATTCTATCAATATACATTAAACAAATTATCTAAGTATATTAAAACACATTAAACTAGTTTGTTCCCTCTCTAATTAAATGAGTTTGACATACATATAAGAGTGAATCTTCCTACACCTCCCTCACCTCATCCTGCACCCCCAAATTTACCTATTTACCCTTCATTTAATAAAAAAGTCAAAACGGTAATTAATAAATTAAATTTTTTTAACCCCAACCATTTTTCTAACTCTCAACCATAAGCACAAAAATATTCCTTCTTTATAAACCTTGAGGTCCCTTAGGTGCACTGGTTTTTCACTGTAGCAAGTAATTTATGGTCTAGTACATTGTAATTGGAATTGGATTGAATTGTAAGATTTGGAGATACAGCAGCGTGACGGCAGGAGGAAGAGGAAGAGGAAGAAGACTCTACGCCGGCGAAGATACGCAACCGCACTTCGAGGTGCGGAAAGACTCTGCCGCACTTCGAAGTGCGTTTTTAATTTAGGGTACCGCACTTTGAAGTGCGTTGATATCTTTTTAATGCTTTCAATTATACAATTTTAGTCCCACCTTCTTTGAAACAACTTTCTTAATATATATATTTTATTTATATTATATGCACATATGCACTCCTCTCATTATAAACTTTTTCTATATCACATATCCTCTTATGGAGGAGTTTATCCATGTAAATTTAACCAATTGCCAAAATTTTTTTTCAAAACAAAAAAAAAAAACAAAGAACTCATAACCGGATTAATTTTATATAATTATGAGATAATAATTATTAGTTAAAAATATTTTACTAAAATATCTTTATAGTATTTTTTTTCTGAGAATTAAAGAATAAATGAGATCCATATTCTCACAGAAAAAAAAAATGTTTATCGGTGCTGTGGGTACAGTAAAAAATTGGACAAAGATATACTAGTGATGTCACAGAAAGAAGAAACTAACTTTATAAAGTCGCACTTCCAACTGCGGCTCTGATCCTTGCCGCACTTCCAAATGCGGGGTGCACCTCCAGCGAACCGCACTTCCAACTGCGGCTCTGATCCTTGCCGCACTTCCAAATGCGGCGTGCACCTCCAGCGAGCCGCACTTCCAACTGCGGCTCTGATCCTTGCCGCACTTCCAACAGCGGCGTGCACCTCCAGCGAGCTCCGATCCAATCACGACCCACGAACCCAATCACGAACCACGAACCCAACCAAGCACATAACAGGAAACAAATATATTACATTGATGGAAGCTACTAACCTGGACGCCAGCGAGGAACGCGAGCAAAGCAGCGGATGCCAGAGACAGAGGACAGAGAGAAAAAGAGGGAGGAAGGAGGGGGTGTAGATCTAGGGTTTTACTGAGATGCGGCAGGGAGTGAGATGCGGCAGGGGAAGAAGAAGATGAGTTAAATAGGGTTTCAAATTTTATTAACCTTTTTAAACAATTCTTTTTCTCTCTCCTCGTTGACTGTCAAAGGGCACATTTGGAATTATAATTTTTTTTGGAGGTGCAGGATGAGGGTGGTGAGGTGCAGGGAGAATGACTCTACATATAATACGAGCCTCAATATACATTGATTAGACGAGTTTAGTTATACACATTATACGAGTATATTCATGTAATGATTAGACAAGTCTTTTCATACATTAATTATGCAAATACAACATAGAAAATTACATGAGTCTAACAATACTCATTAGATAAAACTGTCTATACACTAATTAGACAATAATAACCAAAAATATTAGAAAAGTCATTTCATACGTTGATTAGACGAGTATAACAAAAAAATATAAAACAATTATATGGATATATTGATTAGATGAATAAAGCAAAACACATTATATGAGTTTGTCGATATATTAATTACACGATTCTAACAATACACATTAGACGGATCACTAATATATTGATTACACGACTCAATCAGTATACACTAGACAAGTATTTTTACAAATAAAGATAAGTATGTTAATGCATTGATTAAATGAAACTTGCAATACACATTAATTTGAATATATTCATACACTGATTATATGAGTATAACTAAAAACATTAAACAAGTTTAACCATATATATTAGAGGAGTATGTTCATATATTAATTAAACAGGTATAATAAAAGATATTAGATAAGTCATTCCATATATTGAATAGATGCCTGAGTCCATCAATACATTGAGTATATGAGTCTAAGAATACATATTAGAATGTTGTGTCTATACACTAATATAACGAATTTTGCAACACAGAGTTTGTAAATACATGGATTAAACAAGTCTAACAATATATAGTATACAAGTTTATTGATTCACATATTAGACGAATTTATATACATAAGACAATTTTATCCATTATCTAATTAGACAAGCCTTACCATATATATTAGACTGATTTGTTCATATATCAATTAAATTAATTTAACAATACACATTGGTCAAATTTTTTCATATACTACTTAGACGGATTTAACAACACATATCGAGTTTGTCAATACATTAATTAGACAAATATTTTAATACACATTATATCAACTTATTCATGAACTAATTTATACTTTTATAAATTCTACTTTATATATCTTTACATGTCCTTTATACTTGTAAACAGTAAATTTTGTAAATTTTATACTTTTCATATGTTTATGTTTAATGGTATGATTCTTGTAAAATTTACTATTTATATTTTTACAAACATATTAAATTTATAAATCTATAAATCATTTTAACATTGATTCAACTTAAAATTTAATTATAGACTTAAAATATTTAATATTTTCTCCTTAACATCTAACTTACTTTTAATAAACACGTCTATATATAAAATTACTATACGTAAAAAAAAATTAGAAGGAATCAATTAAGAAGAAGTTATACCAAGAAAAGAGAGACAAACTAACTTCATAGTGTGTGCAGTGTAGTGAACAAGAGGGCCTTCTTCACTCGCAAAACAAAATGGCAATGGCGTCACCAGCGGCGGCAAGGTCGCCGGTATCCGCCACCGCATCTCCTATGCAACGCCTCTCCACCTTCAAGAATCCCTCCACCGGCGCCGCAAGCGTTACCAACCCGACATCCTCGGCCCTCGACTCTCTCGCCTCGGATCCCATCTTCTCCGCTTTCTTATCCCCGTCCTTCTCCTCCACCTCATTTTCCTCCGCTGCCCTCTCCTCCGGCTCCCCGGCCTCCACCGCCGAGAAGCTCCACCACGCGATCCGCCTCCTCGAGAACCAGCTTCGCTCGGAGGTTCTCTCTCGGCACAACGACCTCCTCTCGCAGCTCTCATCTCTCCACCACGCCGATCACGCTCTCTCCACCCTCCGATCCGCGCTATCCTCTCTCCAGTCCTCCGTCCGCCGCCTCCGTTCTGAGCTCTCCGACCCGCACCGCTCCGTCGCCGCCAAAACCGCCCAGCTCTCCAACCTCCACCTCACAACAGAGCTCCTCCAGCATTCCATCCGCGCCCTCCGCCTGTCCAAGAAACTCCGCGATCTCATGGCCGCCGAGCCCGAAAAACTCGATCTCGCCAAGGCCGCGCAGCTGCACTACGAGATCTTGAGCCTGTGTGATGAGTACGACCTTGGCGGCATCGACGCCGTCGACGAAGAGCTTGATTGGGTTAGGAAGACCGGAGATTTGCTTCGGAGCGAGGCGATGAAGGTTCTGGAACGCGGAATGGAAGGGTTGAACCAGGCCGAGGTTGGAACAGGGTTGCAGGTTTTCTACAATCTCGGAGAATTGAAGGTCACTGTGGAGCAGGTGGTGAATAAGTACAAGGGTTTGGGTGCTAAGAGTGTGAGTGTGGCGTTGGATATGAAGGCTGTTACGGGTGGAAGTGGATATGGTCCCGGTGGGATTAGAGGTTCTGGAACGCCCCACATTGGAGGAGGGGCTAAGGCTAGAGAGGCTCTGTGGCATAGGTTGGGGAATTGCATGGATCAGTTGCATTCTATAGCTGTTGCTGTGTGGCACTTGCAGAGGGTGCTCTCCAAGAAACGGGATCCATTTAGCCATGTTTTGTTGCTTGATGAGGTCATTCAGGTGAGGTACATTGGTTATTGTTTTTTGCTGTATCGGAAGGAAATTATGTCGTTGCTTGGATTCATATATGCCCATCTGTATCCACGGCACTAACACTAGAAATGATTGTTTGTTCTCTGAATGCCAAAGTTTGATATGTAGATGATAGGTACTATTTTGTGATTCTTTGGTATAATCAATTTACCAATATAATATAGTTGTGTAGCAAACACCCTTGGCTTGCACAATATGGTGAGCCAAATCTTTTTGTTTGAATTGAAGCTTGGAACTTGTAGAAATTGTTAGCTCAAACAGGTTGCTTTTCTTACATCTGATTTGGTCAGTATTGTATTCGAAACAATTTTTGTGTGTGCTTCTCCGGCTAAAAGCAGCGGATTATGATAGAAGTTTGAATTAAGTCAACAATTGTTCATTTCTGTATGTATATGTTCAGTTTTATTCCGAAGAAACTGACATGGCAAGATCGGTGAATATGTTGCACTGATGTAAGGCAATAACTTTATTCTTCATTTTTTTTCTCTCAGTCAATAATTTTCTGTGAAATACAAATCGGTGCCAGTCTTCCAAATCTTTCCTATTTTTTGGTCTTCTGTTTCCCCTGCTATGCTGTAAAGTGAAGCATATGTTAACATATGCCAGGGGGTAACTATACTGTACTACCAATATATAACTTAAGAGGAAGTAAAGAGATCAAGCTTGATTGATTGATGTTTTTGTACTTCTGTACAATTATGTGAATATGCTTCCGGCTTTATGCAACAATATATTGTCAGAGACCTTCTCTCTTTAAATGACCTGTATAGGATGCAGGGTAGAGAAATGGTAAAATTACATGCCTGGGCATTATCGTCTGATGCATTAACCCCACTAAATGGATATGGATTGCATTGAATTGGATGAGATGAGATTTACTGGCAGTCTTTTCAAAATATACCCCTCTGTATGTATTCAGAGTGAAATAAGGTGATCAATATTTTAGATGTACAAATAAGGTGATTTGATTTTTTTTAATGAGGTATTTTATCCTAGGTTTGAAATTTTTTTCTATCTTATACCATGTAAAAATAAACAGATCTAATGGACTTCCTAGTTCCTGGCGCTCAGTCTTCATTATTTATTTTACTTTACAGTATTGAGTTCTTACTGAGGAATATTGATCATACTTATTCCGGCTGATATTGTTCACACTTCCTAATTTTGTATTGGATATTTTTTCTCATTTTCTAATGGTGACTGCTGCTGCATAGGAAGGTGATCCCATGCTAACAGAACGTGTGTGGGAGGCCATTACTAAGGCGTTTGCAAGCCAAATGAAGTCTGCTTTCACCGCTTCAAGTTTTGTTAAAGAGATTTTTACAATGGGATATCCGAAACTTTACTCCATGATAGAGAATCTACTTGAAAGAATTTCACATGACACAGATGTTAAAGGAGTATTACCAGCTATCAATTCGTCTGGGAAGGAGCAGATAATTTCAGCTATTGAAATATTCCAGAATGCATTTTTGGCTCATTGCTTGAGTCGCCTTTCAGACCTAGTGAATTCTGTATTTCCAATGTCTAGCCGTGGCAGTGTTCCCTCCAAGGAACAAATATCAAGGATTATAACACGCATTCAGGAAGAGATAGAAGCTGTTCAGGTGGATGCACGTTTAACTCTTCTTGTTTTGCGTGAAGTTGGCAAGGTTTTAATTCTTCTTGCAGAACGGTCTGAATACCAGGTAAACAGATATGACATTATTGTATCAAAGGTGTTGTATGCTGTTTGTTATATTTTTAAGCACTACATTAATTGGTTCAGAAAAGAATTTGATGCTGTCTAGCTCATGGGTTTTCAGGAAGACCACCAACTTTAGCTGTTGCAAAACTTACATTTTTGGAATAAAGAATATCTTTACAAGGAAATTATGGGTACACAGAAAAAAGGAAAATCAATTTGGCTGCATGCATATATTATACTAATATTAATGAATTGCTAACTGCATGGATATATTATATTGGTCTTGTGCTGTATCATATTCAATTTGTACTATTGTAGTTATCAGCAACCGTTCAAGTACTGAACTTACATGCTCATTTTTCTTTTTTTGGTTAAATAATTAGTAATTTGGCTAGACGTATGCAATATTTTGCTGATATTACTACCTGAAAGTGTTATCACTGGTCATGATATGGTGAGACGTAATGACTGATGATAGGTATTAAACTACCTAAAAAGTGCTGATGCTGTATGTTTTCTCTGCAGCTTAAAGACTCCTCTTCCCTTTCATTGTGTATGAGTCCTGCAATATTTAGAATTCGGAAGTTTATATTATTCAAGAGAAGGATGAAGCCTACGATATAAGCAAAATTAATTACTAATACTTAAATCATTTTCATTGTTATGGCAGATATCCACTGGTCCTGAATCACGTCAAGTAAGTGGCCCCGCTACACCGGCACAGCTCAAGAACTTTACATTGTGTCAGCATCTTCAAGATGTTCATACACGAATATCATCCATGCTTAAAGGAATGCCTAGTATTGCTGCAGATGTGTTGTCTGCTTCATTAGGTGCATTATATGGTGTTGCCTGTGATTCTGTAACATCTTTATTCCAGGCAATGTTGGACCGTCTTGAGTCTTGCATACTGCAAATACATGATCAGAACTTTGGAGCGCATGGAATGGATGCTGCTATGGACAACAATGCATCACCTTATATGGAGGAGCTCCAGAAGTGTATTCTTCACTTTCGCAGTGAGTTTCTATCAAGGTTGTTGCCTTCAAGAAATTCTGTAGCTCCCGGAACAGAAAACATATCCACCAGGCTTGTCCAGAGTATGGCTTCACGGGTTCTAGTATTCTTCATCCGACATGCTTCCCTTGTCAGACCGCTTTCAGAATCAGGCAAGTTGAGGATGGCTAGGGATATGGCTGAATTGGAGCTAGCTGTGGGCCAAAATTTGTTCCCTGTTGAGCAACTTGGTGCACCATATCGAGCACTAAGAGCATTTCGTCCACTTATTTTCTTGGAAACTGCCCATCTTGCATCGTCTCCTCTTCTTCAAGATCTGCCACCGAATGTCATACTACATCATCTGTATACCCGTGCTCCTGAAGAATTGCAATCACCAATGCAAAGAAACAAACTAACTCCATTGCAGTATTCGTTGTGGCTAGATTCTCAATGGGAGGATCAAATCTGGAAGGGCATCAAAGCAACACTTGATGATTATGCTACAAATGTAAGGAGCAGAGGAGATAAGGAGTTTAGCCCTGTTTATCCTCTCATGCTTCAACTGGGTTCCTCTTTGGTTGAAAAGGATCAGACTTCCTCAAAGTCTTGATACAGTAAATAATTTGTAGTCTAGCAAATTCAACCACATCAGCGACTTCCCATATGTGCTTCTTGAGAGTTCTTGAAAGGGTTTTGTTGTGGAAACACGATCAAGAGGCTGCCAGTTCTGCTAACAAGCATGAGGTAGAAGCGTTCAAGTGATTTGTAGTTTTTTTTTCCTTTCCTTTTTTCATTTCTTTTTCTTTTTTTTTTTTTTATTTTTTTTTTATTTTTTTTTTATAAATGGAATTACTATTGTTGGTTAATCTCCATTTTCCTGATTAATTGTTGTTATATGCAATGTAGAGAAATATAGATTTTTGATGGAAGATAAAAACAAGTGCTGTTGTATACTCCTCGTGATTAATGGACATGTAATATATTCTTTTATCATTCTTTACCTAGGTTTGCGAATCTCTCCACCTATAGTCTAAACTATAGATCTAATTATTTATCAATTTATTTTTCTGAATGGAGGCGATGAAAAAACACAGGACCAAGTAATGTAAGGATAAAGGATTGGATGGTGGTGAAGAACCTTCGAGCTTATTTTTCAACGAAAAATGCATTCTAACGATTTAAGATTATTAGACTGAGTTTTATTTCGCAACAATGTTATGAGAAAGAAAAGACAGTTTTAGTAAGTGATATCAATTCAATCACATGCCATTCACCTTACAACATAAAGAGGTTTCTTTAATTATTATCAGGAATTCTGTTCTCACGATGGAGTAAAATAAATTAATTGAAGTCCATTTCTTTCGTGACAGAAATCGATGTTGTTCCTAAATGACCCAAGGAATATCAAACTCCAGAAAGCTCAATTGTTGTGCCTTAGAGGAACCAATTAAAGGTTACAACAGGCCCAGTTGAGCAAATCTCCCATACTTCTACTTCTGTTTAAAAGCTTTAAAACATGGCATATAAAGACTTCAAAGCAAATAAAATGAAGCACAGTGAAACTAAAATCTTTTTAAAGTAATGTACATAATCCATTATCAAACTTGGCTTTCTTGTGCTANTCAGTGTAAGACCGAGCGCTACTCCGTACGAGCATTTGGGGTGAGACCAAACACTTACTTAGAACAAACACTTGGTATAATGCCAAACGTTATTAAGCTTATAGAAAATGGGTTTGATTAATATAGTCATATACTATTTGAGTGGGGTTTACGAATAATCAAGATATACAAATACATATATTTACCACATTCAGGTTCATCACCGAATACTCAGATGCAACTACGCTTGGCCGAACGCTCAAGCCCAGTACTATCACAAGAAGACGCTCGTCCTCAATTAGAATTCTTTCCAAATGAAAGAATTCAATTTCAAAAGAGTCTACTAGAAACACCGAACGGTCAAAGACCGTTCAATGACGAACGTATATTATCATAGGAAATTTCATATTCAGGAGTCATTTATCTTCAAGTCATTTCTCATTACATAATTTCATAACTTTATAAAATTCATATCATAATCAATTTGCCTACTTCGTATAATCCATATCAACATTCATACAATCCAAACATATCAATCATCATGCATTATTTTCATTTCAGTCCATTAACAATCGTTCATTCAACATAATACACATACAGATTAAATTAAATAAGCTTCCCTTACCTCTGAGCGTGAACGATCGTCCTAGAGACAGGATACGCTTCGTCTGACTACAGATCTTTGTACCCTGACGTTCCACAACTCTTCAAACTAACCAAACAGCCAAAAACCAATAGTGGTTCAGACAAGGTAACAACATGCAACCGATACTTGGTTTGCATGTACCAGAGAACGGACGGCTAAAGATGGGAAACTTACCAGTTCAGAACTCGAAGCTGTTCGGTTCAGAATGAAGCTCAGGGCGCCGGAAACGACGCTTCCACGGTGCCTGAATGGTGATCGGAGAAAAGAAACGGTAAGATTTCTTAGAGAGAAGGGAGAGTTTTCTAGTGAGAAGGGAGAGTTTTCTAGTGAGAAGGAGGAGAATTTGAAAAGATCAGAGTTTGGAGGAGAAGATGCATGCAGAGAGTGGGACGTGATTTTTCTAAAAACTCAGTTTTGCTTAAGACGAACGTCCGCTCATCTGCTGACACCTGCATTTCACTATCTGATTTTCGAATCCTCGTTGCTTGACACCTGGCGTCCGTTCAGAGGGGTTTTGGGTGCGTTTTAATGAGCCTAACGGGAGTGGCTTTGGGTGCGTTTAACGAGGCCTGACAATATTTAATTAAACTTAAATATTGTATTTAAAGTTTAATTATTTTTTGAATACATAAATGTATCTTTTTTTTCTTTCATTTCTTATAGTAATTTTTTTTTATATTTTTAGTTCATCTATTATTATGATAAAAATATATGTACTTTAATACTTTAAAAAAACATATACTTATCATTCATTTTAATAATATAATAGTATATTAATACTTTAAATTAAAAAATTAGAAAATATAATTAAAACATACATATATTGAGTGTAAAGTGGTTGGTTTTTATTGATACTTAAAATATGGCTTGAATGTTGAAATGTAAAATGATTGATTGTGATACATTTTAAGGTTATCATGTTATATATTAATTTTATGTGTTATTAAAGTGAGAATTACTTGTTATTCTAATGGTTTGTCGAGTATTTACACCATTATCATATATTTTAATCCCTTTTAACGTTTAAATAGGATAAGATTCATCCTTTTCAGCTTTTCACAATTACGCTGGAAATAGATAATATCTAAAATGGTTTAAAGATCAAGCCCAAATAATTAATGTAGAAAATATTTTTTTTAATAAAGTGTAAGGAATTTGAGAACCCTTGCTATAAACTTAAAAGCCAAGAAAGAAACTTAAAATCCAACAGGATACAAATGCTGTCTACTAAGACGATTAATATCATAATTTTATAAAGAAATTACATTTCATACTTAACTGCTGTAGCTTCTTCTGGCAGAGTATTTTCATGTATAGAATAATTAAGCTATTTGTATATGTATGGACGATTATATATATGCATGAATGCATGTTACAGGGACTGAAGGCAAAACCTTCTTCTCTCTTTTTTCATGCATTATTCATCATTAGAATTTTTCATCTCGTGAGACTTTTTTATTTTTTTCAGATTTTTCATAAAATTATAATTTCTTATCTATATTTTTTTTTTAAAATTACAGAAAAATATTAGTAAAAAAGTCCCACAACTATGAAAAGTTCTGATAATGATTATTGGTGGTATCTGAAGATGAACTTTGGATCTGTAATTTCTTCACTCTATAATGCTACATTTCCTAATAAAGTTATGGGAGAAATTTACGTATCTATTCCATAAAGTTCGAACCTGAGGTAAACCAATTTCGAGCCAGGGCTTTGCTGGGCCATTGAAATGAACAACAGAAGCACCTTCAACTCTCTCTAAGCTATTGCTCATTTCTTCTTCTGATCGATACTCATAACCCAAATCAGTGACCAGCCATAATGAATCTATGGGCTGCACTTCACCCTCAAAAGCAATCAAAGCAGGTCCAACAACTCCAGGATTCCACAATGTCAACCCAGACTTCACGTTCTGCAACAAACCAAATCGTATGCATGTAGTTTAATATCATAATCACAAAATTAACAGAACTAAACAGCACCCTTCATGATATAATGAATTTAATGAATATCTAAAGCACAATATTTCTTTCTCTCTCTCAAACATTTATGAATGCAATCATACATGAACGCCTCGTACAATACTTACAAGCTTCAACCAGTAATGATAAGTCTCAGTAATATCGGATCTCCTCCAAGCTTCAAGATCAAATATATTCACGCCAAAGAGCCATGCACACTTGTCACCATCAAAGTTGGATGATATGATAGGATGCGAAAAGTTCAAGAAGTTGACGTATTTGTTTCCACGGCAGCAGCTATTCTCACACCATGACTTGAACACGGAACCACTCACTTTGCCATTAAGATCTAGTTCCCACAAAAAAGATATGTCCTTCTGTACTACAACATCATCGTCCACCAGTACAACCTTGTTTAGATCTGGAAACAGCTGTGACGGACCACAAAAATCACGAAACATGTCAAGTTCTTACTAAGTCCTTAAGACAGCACAAAAACCTTGACACTGCTGCAATTACGGTCGCTGACATTTTTTAAAACCTTGACATTTTTTGCCTTGGTCCATAAAATTCACATTATGAAACAGTCATGAATAATCACTGAACATTTGTTTTGTTTAATCTCTAAAATCATAGGAAAGGTTTTATATTGAGGTAACAGTGATCTCATATCATTCCTTAATATATTGCAGATATTTGTGGTGGCAGACGCCACAAAACCCTTGAAACGCTGACACCATTTTCAAAATCCTCGATGTTAGGGCTAGCAAGAAAAAATAAGAAAGAAAAGATAACTAATTAGTTACCTCAGGGACATAGAGACGGAGTTGATTCAACGAGGAAAGGCTGCTTGGCATTAAAGCTTCTAAATATCTGTTATCCTCTTCATTGTGCTCAAGCTCCTTCTTTTTATAGTTGTTGTAGTAGTGCTTCCAAATTAAATCATTAGTTTCCAGCATCTCTGTGACACCATCATTCACTTCTTTAGACCAATCATATTGGTGTAAGCCCCTAACCTCAATAACTGCTGAATTAATAGAGTTGATGGCAAACCAGGTGTGCATCGGAGTATAAGTTTTCTTGTCGGTGACAACGTGAAAGACTAATCTTCCAGGGTTGGCTGAGTTTTCAAGGGTGGAAGCTACAACAACTGAAGCTGCAAGGACGTTGTCTGTGAGGAGAACTATGTGGTGAAGTGTAGGGTCAACAAGGCGAGAGACATGTAGAGGAGAAGGTAGACGAGATCTGGCCATGGCATTTACAGTGTATTCTTCAGCCAACTTCAGACAAAGACAGTGCAAACCTTTGGGAACTCCCTGCGACGCTATATACCAATTAAGTGACTCCTTCTTTCTAGCTGATTGCACCTCACGTTCCATCTCTGATAGCTACGTATACATATCAACATAATCAGTGACATTTCTAAGTGTTATATTAGTTAAATTAGTAAGTATTTGTATAATTTTACTTGTTTTTAAAGTTCTCTGTCAAACGTACTTATAAGAATATGATTCCGCTTCCCAAATAATTTAAGACCTAGCATAGCTCAGATGGATTTTGCCATTCATAGTTGTAA
Source organism: Vigna umbellata (assembly GCF_029865625.1). Taxonomy (NCBI): domain Eukaryota; kingdom Viridiplantae; phylum Streptophyta; class Magnoliopsida; order Fabales; family Fabaceae; genus Vigna; species Vigna umbellata. The sequence continues at coordinate 12,609,911 of NC_142165.1, read as the reverse complement.
ACAACGTTGTGTTCAACACAACAGTAGCAGTACAGTACAAGCTGCATGGCAGTCCATAATTGAAGGAAGAATTACATATAGAATAATAGTTAATAAATGACAAATGTAAAAGCTAAAGATATTTTCTAAACACTGATTTTTGTCTCACCCCTAAGGTTTCTTAACCTATATTCGATATATCGAAAATTTTCAAAAGAGCTATGAACTCGATGTTTATATTATTTTTAGTCCATTGCAAACTACCTTCTGGTGGATCAAAAATTATGGAACAGTGAATGATACGTAGTTATCTTAAGAAGAAGTGGCTAAAATAAAGTGGATATTTGTGTACCGTGGCTTTGGTCTTGAAAGCAAATGCCTTAAGGTCTTGTTTGGACGCCAACACTTTGACAAGCTCGTTAAATGACTGTGTTCCTCCTTCATTTGCCTTATTACCATCATTTGCCTCTATTAGTGCTCTGGTCAGCTCTTCTCTCAGTTTCTTCATGCATGTATATACACACAGTATCATCGTAAAAACGGGAATGAAAGTCACGGGAATGTAAAATATGAGTTCTCATTACTCATTATTTGTCCATGCATACATTTTTTTTTACTATAAAAATTTAAATGCATTATAAACTTCACTTATTTACAACATGTTATTATAAATAAAAGCATTCCTCTTCTTTTATCAAAGTGTTTAAGTTTTTCCAGTCAGCTTTATAAAATATTGAGATAGCAAAACTGTTTTATAAGGATGTAAAAAGCAAGTACCTGGGTGATACTTTTAATATTTGAATTTACGTCTAATAACATACCATCTTAAAAATTAACACCGTAAAATTTAATTTTACGTTACAAAGAAATTATGAAGATTTGATATTTTATTTAATATTTTCTAAGCATGGCAATCTAAAAATTAAAAAAGTTCTAAGGACAACGGAAATGGAAAAGTACTTATTATTATCAAAATACATCTCTGAATCTTTGTAACCAAATTTCTGAAGTTTAATTTATTGAAATTTTGTATCAAACAATGGATTACAGTTGTTTTGTTGTGACCTATAATTATCATTTGAAGTCTCTCTTCCAATATCTTATCTTGCCTTATTAATTTTAATTAATGTCATTACCATATTTGAACGCCCCGCGAATGCCTATGGCGGAGATTCTGAATCTTTCACGTTCTTGTTTATAGTGCTCGTATTAAAATCCAATACTAACATGTTATAATGTTTACTCTTCCTTCAATATAATTAGACTTCAATATAACATTAACTAAATAATTCACACACTTAATTATATATATGTATCTATATTAATAAAATAATATAGCAAAATTAATTATTCAAATCATATTAGGAATTATTCATGACTGCACATTTTAATAAATACGAAAGTTAAAAACTTGAAGAAAATAACAAATATATATTTTAGTGTCCTGATGATTTCATAAAAATAAAACATAAAATATTAATTTCAACATTATCCAGCTCACCCTAAAACGAATTAATGATAATAATTTATTAAAATAGGTTATTCAAACAATACGTGTTTATCGAAATAGTGATATGATACAAAATGTCCATCAGAAAGGATTAAAATTATAGATTGGCTCTACCAGATTGTCGTCACCTCCGCCGAAAAATGTCGATCCCACGCAATCTGTGACAATTACAATGGTCACAAATGTGAGCTCATTTTAAAGATGATTTTATCTTTAATCGTTCAAGGTTTTTTTTTTTTGTCGTTGAAAGATAGAAGAATGGAGGAGACTTTGAAAACTGTGTGCGTCAACTTTCGTTTTATATAAACTGATAAAAATAAATACATAATATGATACATTTATAAAGTAGATTGTAATTAATTTGATTCCAATCGAATACTTTTTGGTATTTTGGAAATTAGAAATGGTAAGACATTATGACCTAAAATATAAAAATCAATTATTGATTTAGATTTAATACTGATTAAGAATTATTACACATTAATAATTTACAATATTATTAATAGTTAAAAGATAAATCTAAATTGCACTTAATATTATAATGATTATATTCTTTCATTAAAATTAGAGTTTTACCTGACTGACATATATTAACCTTTAAAATCAATTTTTATTATTTCTTATTGAGGAATAGTACCAAAAGCATTTATAACGCTATTCCAAAATATTAAAGATATCCATATACATGAAACTTAAACTATTATTTTCACTTTTTTTAGTAAAAGAAACATAACATTTTAAAATGCAAAACGTATTTAAATAATACTATCATTTGAAAATATAATAACTGATTTAAAGTTTCGACATTTTTAATTTTTATATTTTCGTATTTAAACTGTGTACAAAATTTTTTTTTATCTAATTAAATTGAAACAAAAAATGTGAATGCATGTGTTTAAAAGCTCCAATTATACAAAACATATTCAATGCATTAAAAAATATACTTCTCATTAAATAATTCATTTAAAAAAGTTTCCAAATAATATTATTAAAGAAATCATCAACAGAATTTTAAAAATGGTAAATTAAAAACATTATGTTTGACGAAGAGGAGAAATGGAGAAGAAAAATAAAATAGTAAATTTATGCATTTATTATCTTGAAAATAAGTTGAAAGAAGAGGTCTTCTCCATCATCATATGGTGCGGTAGGTCGTTACAGATTCGGTGGGACTTTTTTCAACACTCAAATTCATATGTACTTTACTTGTCCCACAATTAGGTTAACCGTTAAAAAAAAAGCAGATATAATTCAAAATTATGAGCGAAAATTGAAAAGGAGTCGGAAATTTACCAAAGGTGGAGCACGCCGCAGAAGATTCCACCACCAAAACAGCTACTCTCACAAAGCCCAGCAGCAACACAATTCCGAGAGCCACCACCGTCCGGTAGGAAACCCGGCGACCGACGATGGTGTCGGCAGGAGCAGATGTCTTTGCGGCGGATTTGGTAACAGCGACAACTCTTTTTATCTCCTTCGCAGATACATAGAACTTCATCTTCCGAATTCCATTCGTCTCTACCGAACTTTTTTCTTAGTTCCTCCAATATCAAATCAGCACCAGATCTGAGCCACTTACACTCACAAGGAGATGTGCGTGTTGCATTCGCATGATTTCAGGGTTTCGATCGTTTTTTCTGTGAGGACGACGAAAAGAGGATATTGAATCGAATCGAATAGAAATGAAACGAGGTTGAGTTCTTAGGGCGATAAGAGAATAGTTGTAGTTGCAGACAAAAGAGCTAGAAAGCGAGTGGAAAATGCGAAAATCAAAGTCGCGGGAAATGATTATATTGCAGAGACAAGTTGGTGTTTGAGGGGATTTACAAACTCACTTTTGCCACTGCTTTTCTCCTTATTTACTATTTTGACACTCCTTCACCGACACCTCTATTACGTGCTGTGGCCACGAATTCTTTCTTTCAAATCTTTTTCCTATTACCACTATTTTCATTTTCTGTATTTCTCGATTAATAAATTATTATATTTTTATTTTATAATAATTCCTCTTATTTTCCATGTAACAAATGATAGTACGATGCCAAAAGCTGTTTACTAACTTCAATTAAATTTAACCATTTTCTTGTTACAAGAAACTCCCAAATCCTTAGATTAATTTGCAAATATTCAATAAAAATCAATATTTTTTATTTAGATTATAATTTATTCGCTTACAATTTTCATTAAAATTTCCAAATGATACAGTATGCTAAATGTAAACTTGTAATACTGTATTTTGGAAATCCAATGAATAGTTGACAAATAAGTACTGTCACTGTACCACTTTAACTTCTTTATCATTTTCGAAACTAATGTTGACAGGTCGGTGATTCTATCTGAAAGCTCCACGTGTTGTTCCATTTTTCAATGTAGAATTGTGCTCTTGTAAATCATGGCAGTATTATTGAATTGTATGAGCGGAGTGCAATAACGCGCATGACTGAATAAGGGTTGAAAACGATCATAAGCAAAATTTAAGTGCTAAATATTTTTATTTTATTTTAGAATAATTATTAGTTATTACTAAAAGATTAATACAGTAAATAAATGTAGGACATTTCCATAAATTACGAAGGTTTTAAACTACAAATTTTAATATTTTTTTCATAAGTAATACCTATCTTAGAAAAAGTAGCCAAATTTATATTCAGAAAATATAATACATATTTATAATAGTAAACAACATTTTAAATTTCTGGTATGTAAAGAAATATTTTAAACTAGTTGGAAATTTTATAATTAATTGAAGTTGCTAATTGACTGTCAAGAGCTGGACAACTTGGCATGGATTTTATCAATGTTCTAGTAATTAACAATTGAGTTTTGGATGGAGATATGAGAAGGAAGGAATCTACCCCTTAGTGGTTTAATTATGATTAAATTAGTAATACTTAAATAACAGTGAACAAAAATAAAATAATATCTATAATTTGTAATATTAAAGAATAACTCATAATACTTGAATTTAATAACACATAATGACATTTATTTCCACATATAACTAATATAATATCGGATTAGAATTGTTTCAATCATTGTGATTTTGTGTTTTTAATTTTAAGAAAATTATATAGAAAGGTTTTTTTGGGTAAACAGGTCCAAACAATATTAGCCAACTAATTAATTATAAAATTAGTTCTATGACAGTTTTTCTGTAAAACGATGAGTAAATGAACTGGTTTGATAATGAGTTTCTGTTTGAATCAGTCTAATCCGACTATTTATTTTTTAATATATATAATAATAATAATAATACAAAAACGTGATTATTTCGTTTTGTTTAAACATTCGTAAAACTATCCTTTAAGGTAGTAGTACTGTTTTCATCTTTTCACATATAAAACTATTTAAAAAATCCGAAATTTATAAAACTGTTACAGGATAAATTAATGCATTAAAATTAAAAACATAAATAAGGTTGATAAAACAAGCCTAACTTAAGGAATTAATCACATATGATTCAAAGTCTGATTTCAAAAATAATTAACTAAATAAAAATAAGCTAATAACAAGTTGATTCATTTACTCTTTATACATTAATTGAGAGTTTCACGAGAAAAATTGCAGACAAAATTGTTGTGCATTTGCAGGCATGATGGCAAAAAGGAGAAAACAAAACTTACAAACTGAGATTGAAAGAGAAGAATAACAGACACAGCGCTATGAGAAGATAGATGAAAAGTATTTTGATTAATGTGAAAAAAAACAATACAAAGATATAGGCGTTAATGCCTATTTTTACAGAGAAAAAGAGAAAAACAGAAAAAAAATAAACAGTTACACATAACAATAAGTAGTTGGTTAGGGATGATGATCAGGAAACCGAGCGTTGGAATGAGGAACCGAGTGGTGAAAGATGGAACCAAGCAGTGGAGATGAAGAGCCGAGTGGTGAAAGATGAAACCGAACGGTGATGAAGAACTGAGTGGTGGAAGATGGAATCGAGCGGTGATGAATGAAGAGCAAGTGGTGAAAGACGGAAGCATGAATGAGACTGAGCGGTAATGAGTATGATGGAGACCGAGCGATCGATAATTAAGTTGAGACCGAACAGTAATGAGTATGATGGAGACCGAACAATCAATAATTAAGTTTTTGAATTCTGAAAGAGTTTATCTTCTATAGTAAACAAATGTCGAATTGATAGAATTGTTTAGTTATTTTTTAAAGTGCTTAATTGTTATTTTGTAGTGTTTTAATCAATTTCATAAAATAATGTTAGATTTTTGTCTGCTTTTATCAATCTTTATTTATTTTAATTATACATGTTATGAATGTAGGAGACACAAACAAAATTGTTTCAAGTAGTATTAAAATTTTTAAATAAATAATAATGTTATAAACAAGTTGTAGTTTTTTTAATGTCAATTAGATGAAAATATTAATCTATAAACCTAACCTAGAGTAAGGTTAAAAAATATAAATATATATATATAGAAAATAGACTGGAATATGAAATAATTTTAACTTAGGATGAGACCAAACTGGGCAAACATAACATCAATTTTATGGGCACCTCTCATACCTATATTTTATCTAATTATAGTAATATTGATCTAAGTTAATGATGATTTGCGTGTGAAATATCAGTAACTTGTTATTGAACGCAAACTTAGAAAACAAATAGTGACTGTAGGTTGGATCTTACTACACTGGGGTTTTATCCCAACCAAAAAAATTATTACTAGTAATGCGTGTTTAGCCAAATTTTGAAAAAACGTAGAGTTCTAAAACTTACGGTAAGTGGTAGTGGTTGTATACTTAGAAAACTAGATAGTGCTGCAAAATCAACCCAAATATAACACTGCATTTTGTAATATGTAAAAACAAGAGGAAGAAAAACAAATGTACATAAAAAAAAAAAAAAAAAAAAAGCGTGCTATTCTTTTTTGCGTGATTTATCTTCTTCCTTTTTTTTAATGTTTTAATTACAATAAACAACAAATAAAGTTATATAAAATAAAAATGAAGGTTATTCTATATATGTAGAATTAGGTATATGGTTTGAGTTAAAAGATGGTTCATTTTATCTGCAAAAAGGTTGTAATTGACTGAAATGCTAGTTCATTTAAAAACAAATATATTTTATCTATATTTATTTAATTTGTTTAACATGAGAGTTTACGATTCGGGTATGTGGTTTACTTTTGGTAGAAATATAAGATAAAGTTAAAAGTTTTATATTAAGTAAACGTCAAAAAGTTAAATAATATATAAAAATAAATACATTTTCTTATATAAATAATTCATACCTTATAAGTGATAAATCTTCTAATTTATTCTAATAAAAAATTTCAACTCAATATCAAACTTGATGGTTTATCTTAAATGATAGTATGTCTCAATAAAAAAAAATTCCAAATCCTTACCGATTCATGCAACAATTACTTGTTTCAAATATTTAATGTGTGACTGAGATTACTGAATATTTGGATAATTACTACTTGGACTTCATAACATAGGGAGTGATTTGAATATTTATATTTTTTTTATGTGGAAGATAAGGATATTGAGTAATTTGTGTTGGAGTTTTTTTTTTTTGTCTTTCTCAATTAATTAGTATATTTTTAAAAAAATATGAATTGAATGTATGACTTGATGTAGTTTATTTTACCCAACTAATGTATTAGATATAAATTTAAGTTTTGGAAATCAGTATATATTTATTTAGTAGGTTAAACAAAAAATTAAGTGTGCTAAGTTTATGTTTGAGACCTAATTTATGTTATCTTTCAATTTAAATAAGGCTGTATAATTCCCTCTTTCACTCTACCCCAAAACAATATATCAATGTGAGAAGAAATGGGTTAAAAAATATTACTTCTGACACGTGGGCTTGTGATTTAGAGAATTCAAACCAAATTTTTTGGTTCATGAAAAAGTAAATAAAAAAAATACAACTAAATTTTAGTTTTGCTCAATCTTCTATTTTTACTGCTTTTTTATTATTCTCAAAACTTCCAAAACTTAGAATATAACAAAATTATTCTCAAAACTTCCAAAACTTAGAATATAACAAAATTATTCTCAAAACATACAATATTTAATTTTTAAAATTCAAAGTATGAAAATAGTTTCGAGTTTAGTTATGTTAGGTGGATCATGGTGGATTGAGGTTTCAGAGATGAACACATTACACTACAAAAATAATGATGTGATGTAACATGGGTTTATTTCCGGCGGTTTTAAGAATCTCTTGAAAATTCTAGTGGTTTTATTAAAAACTCCAGATAAATTAAAAATATTTCCTTTTATTAAAAAACACCTCTCTACTTGCTGCAATTTAATAAACCATCTTAAATATTTATATCGTCTAAATTGTGACACATATGGGAAAATAATTATAAAAAAATTGATTTTATAGAAATAAGTAAGTTATTATTAAGTGAAAAAACTAACATTGTGCTCGTAAAAGGTGATTTTACTGTTGATAAAAACCGTGTGAGATCTGTGTAGTTCATTTCAGCATGTGTCATGAGGATGGAGCAACGAAGAATTGAAGGATACCATGTTTTTGGGTCACCCGCGAAAGGTTTGGATTTTGAGTGATTTATGTCAAAATGTCACGTTTGTCTTCTATTATTTCTAAAATGACCAAGGGTATTTGATTTCAACGACACGTATTTGGTTCTATTACAAGAGTATTCGATTCTAGTTGCACATGTTCGGTTTTATACTTAACGTTCCAAATAATTATATTAAAAAAATATTTTGATAATCTTTAATTTTTATCAATAAATTATTATTATTTATTTGTTTCATTAGTCAAGTATTAAATTTTACAAACTTTATTTTTAAATTTATTTTCACTCACCTTCAAATTTTTTAAAAAATTAATAATTAATTTATTCTTAAATCTCTTCAAATTCACCTGTTCTCTTTTTGAAATCCATTATATAATATGAACACAAAAAAAAAAATAAAATGAGAGATGTTTGTTGACGAGACAAAAAGCTAATTACAAGTGATATGTGAAGTAATTGAAACAATGTATAACAATCTCCACCAACTTTAAGATTGTGTTCGCATCAGATTGTACTATTCAAGAGGAAAAACTAGGACGGATTTGCGAGATAACTGCGTTCGTTTCAGCCGATATACGAAGATGAATTTAAGTTGATTTGTGAGATATGCACATTTTCATCACCCCGCTAATACATTCAAATTTGCAGTAATTTTGATTGAAATCTCAACTTAAAATACCACATTAAAATGTAAGCAGATCAATTCCGAAGGCCAGAGATAATGGCCGGGAGAAGGTTGGTATATGGTGATTGGAGGTTGATGGTTGTTATCATGTTAAAGATGAAGACGAAGAGTTATTGAAGATGAAGAAGATAAAAAAACAAAGCTCGAAGGAGTTGAAGAAGAATTGTATTCAATTTTGAGGGTGTTGATTTGTGTTCCCATCTTTTAGCATTCAGCTTCAGTAAACAGAACAAATGCAACTGATAATTTTGAGGGTGTTAATTCGGTTCCATTAAACTCCTTAATCGATTCTCATGGTAATTTATTCAATTCCAACCTCTCCACGCTTTCTCCACTTGTTGACGTGTGTCCATGCAACAACCCAACTTTTCTCCATTTCCTTCTTATTTCTATTCTTAAAAACAACTTTTTACTTTATTTCTCTTTTACTTCCATCTAATACTTTATTTCTCTTTTACTTCCATCATATATATATTTTTTCAATGTATATTTTACTTCAAATAATAATAATAATACTAATAATAATAATACAATTTTTTTCATTTTAAAAATTAATTTTTATTTTTTATCATTTTATAATAATTTTTACAATTATATATAATATTAATAATTATCATTTTATATTATTTATAGGTTTAATAGGTTCGGAGGTCCCTATATTTGTGGGTTTCGTTTCAATTGGGTCCTCCAATTTTGAAAGTGATCAATTTGGTCCCTAATTTAACAAAATTGAGTCAATAATACCCTTTCCGTTAAATGCAATGGACGACATTAACGTTTTAAACATGTGGTATGTTGAAGTATCCTTCAAATAAAACTGTGCAACCTGCAAATAAAAGGATGCCTCAACATGCTACATGTTTAAAAAGTTAACGTCGTCCATTACATTTAACGGAAAGGGTATTATTGACTCAATTTTGTTAAATTAGGGACCAAATTGATCACTTTCAAAATTGGAGGACCCAATTGAAACGAACCCACAAATATAAGGACCTCCGAACCTATTAAACCTTATTTATACTACTAAAAATACTTTAATAATATTCAATTTTTATCAATTAAATTATTTTTTTTATCTCGATCAAAACTTACACTAATTTTCATAAATTTTATTTCTAAATTCACTTTCACTGTTTGTTTTCTCTTAAATTCATTTTTCAAAAGAAAAACAGCCTGAAGTGTAAATGTAAAGAAACTCTTAAACTTACTTAACTTGTGTTTCTGAGTGATATGATAGCCAAGCATTGATGTAATATTTGCGTCAAATTGCGTATATCATATTAACACTTCTCCAATTGGTAGGTTGAGTAAGTACTTTCAGTATCTTATTAATTCTTTATTTAAAATAATTTAATGCCTTATAAATATTTTTTCTCTATTTCATTTTTTTGGACCAGTGAGGTTGTTATGAAAATTCTCTACCATAATGAAACACCACCATAGTCAAGATCATCGCACAAAGTTAAAAAGCATTTTCTCACTTTCTCCTGTTCAATATGAATTAGAGTAACAGTTATTTAATCTGAAAAAAAAATAATTATTTAATACTCTTTTCATTATTTATTAAATATTTATTTAAAAATATTTGAGTATTTTAAAATTTACGGTATTCTCATGATATTCACAAATATTTTAAAAAATATATTTTACAAAATTTTAAAATAAAATATAAATAAAATAACTTTAAAATATAAAATATAATATAAATTAAATATAAATTTAATTTTAATTTTAATTTTTTAATAATAAATATCTGTCATATGCAAATATTATAATAATACATATACTCGATTCGTTTATAAATAAAGATTAAAATAATCATATACTCGATTGGTTTATAAATAAAGATTAAAAGAGTCATTATTCATACGTAATAAATATTTATAAATATCAATTATATTTATAAACATAAGTATTTTTATATTCTTAATCAAAATCATTGTATGCATTTGATTTTTACATGTCTGGATCAATAATCACACATATAATTTTGATGAATACGAAAATTCATCACTACTAAGATAACATTATTATTTATCATGGACACGATTGATTTGACGAGTACAATGGATGTTATATATATATATATATTATGTAAAAGAAAAAGAAAACAGTCAATTCACAATAATTTTTTAAGAATTTTTATTTTATATCACTTACGTTGACAACTTACTTTAACGAATATTTTAGTCATTAAAAAAATTAATTTTTATATTTATAAAATAAGGGAAATTTTGAAAGATAAAATAATGAAGATAAAATGTGTATAAAAATATGTTGGGTGGCAAAATAGTAGTATCCAGTTTATAAAATAAGCAGAAATTTCTTATTTGTTTTAGTACTGTGTAATAGATGTGGCTCATATCAGAAAAAAAATAGAGAAAGAAGGAAGAAAATTGAGCTTATTTTTAATGAATGAAAACTTTAAACTCGATCTTAAAATTTTCAGACTTTTAAGCTTATTAACGAGATAGTTAATACACATTAGAAGTCTTTATTTTTTCCGTAAAGATATAAGTTAGTCAATTAGTTTAGTTTACTAAGTTTATTTTTTAATAAATTATTGATTTTAAAAGTATGTAAATGTTTCTTTTAAGTTTTAATAGATTAATAAATGATTTTTACTAGATGAACTAACATGAATATTAATTTTTTTATATGTTAAATTATTTGATTGAAGTTTAATCTGTAAATATTTATGATTTAAGGTATAATCTTATTATGTATTTTCATATTTCAAATAACATATAGAAAATTGTAAATTTTGTAGTCTGTTTTGACATATATCTACTTGTAGACTGATGAGCTATCGTTGTCTGTGGCTTCATCCGATGATGTTATATTACGTCACCATTTCAATGATTTGTCAGGCATTATTTATTGGCTGAGAAATTTTATTTTATACAATTTATTTATAAAATAAGATAGATATTTAAATAGTTGTAGTAATTTTTTAAAAATAATATTACTACTTTTAGATTTTTGTGAGTAAATAAATAGTGGAAGTAGTTCACTCTGCCTATGGAACTAGTATTCTGTCTCAAGAATGAGAATGTAATTGGAAGGAAGAATAAAAAAATGGAAATGGCTTTTTATAGTTTGAGAAAAAAGAAAAATATGAAAAAGAGGAACGTGATGGAGGACAGAAAGTCAAAAGGCAAAATTTGTGGAGTAAAGGATGCACATGATTGAGGTTTTTTCGTCTTTGGTTATTCTCTTGAGTAAGCATAGAACATGCCACTTTCCGCTGTGCCACCGCTGGCCCACTAAACGGTTAAGTAGTCTCTGTCTCCACACTCCACTACATTTTTATTTTTTATTTTTTATGGCTTAATACTCTTTTTGTTCCGTGAAAAAAGAATGATTCAAAGTGATTCTATTTTTTTAAAAGTTCGAAGCGATCCTAACTTGTAAAAAATCGGGTCAAGTTAATCATTTTTTTGTTACGACTTCAAATTTTTAATGGTGCAGATGCCCTCTGGACTGGACAAAACATAACGAGATGTTCACTTTTTGTGATTGCATGGCACTATGAGGGTGAATGAGGTGTAAAATAAAAAATTGGACAAAAAAAATATATTGTGTGACAATGTACTGGGACAAGTTAAAAAAAGAGGGGTTAGGGTTACAATGAAATTGCGATTTGTGATTAAACATTATGGTGATCATGGGTAAACACTGATCTCCCTCAGGAACTCTTTTGGTTAGAGAATTTGATCGCTTGATGTCAGAAATCAAATTCAAAAACTCTATGCCTGAAAAGAAGTGGCCAACAACAATTAGTAGGAAAACCCAACTGGCATTGGATGTTGTTAAGGCTTCCATTCAAAGGAGTTTTGAGACTATTTATATTCAGGAGTAAACAACTCTCCACTCAATTTGCTTCTTTGTCTTGCTGAAGTCAGATTCTCTGTTCTGCGTTCCAAATAAAAATCCCTCATGCATTTTTGAGTTATTCATTTCTGTAATGTTAATTTCATTTCTTTAGAGAATTATTAATTATTAATCTATGTATGGAGTTACTTTTCACAAAATCTTCCAAATTTTGAAATACCACAAATCTATCAAAAAATTTCACTTATATGAGAAGTGGAGGAGTTTAATTTTCGTGTCAGAAAAAAGTGGTCAAGAAACTTTTTATGGTAAACCAATCGTTGGGATAACTATTCCTTGGTATTCATCTTCAAATAACTAGTTAGGTTATTTTCAGTGCCAATGACCAAACACAACCATCACAAACACTACCAAGTACCCAATCCCATCTGTCATCACAGCCACCAAGTCCCCAATCACCACCACCATGGGACGAACGTGAAGATCCTTTGCCTCATATATTAGAACACGAAGAACACCCTTGGGAAGAAGTCATTCCTATCTCGCCAGAAACACTTTCCTCACCTCAAGGACCAAGTTCAACGAACCCAGTCCCTAACCCCTCTTTTTTTAACTTCAGTCATAAAACTACCACGTAATCTATATTTTTTTTTTCACAATTTTAACCTCATAGTGCCACACAATCACATAAACTGGACACGTCATTATGTTTTGTCCAGGGGGCAATTGCGCCGTTACATTTTTGACGCCGTAAGCAAAAAGGATTAACTTTACCCGTTTTTTTTACAAGTTGAGGTAATTTTTAACATTTTTTAAAAAATATGATCAGTATGAACATTCTCTCTCTTTCGAAGGACCAAAAGAAGTATTAAGTCTTTTTGTATTTATTTTGAGTTAGATATAAAATCTCAAAATAATTTTAAATATATTTTGAATTATCTAAAATATATTTTTTAATAACAAGAGGAGATGTCATGTCCATGGAAAAAAAAAAGAAAGAAGGAGGGAGAAAGGATGTCACCCGAGGAGAGGAAGAAGGGGAAAGAAAAATGCCCCAATGATAGAGGAAGAGAAGGCGAAAGATGAGATGAAGCATAGGGTGGGTTGAAGATGAAGACATTAACATATTATTACGATAGATTTTCTGAAACTGAATTTAATATTAGTATATTATTAAATTATTATTTTTTAATTGAATTTGGTTATAATTGTTACTTAAAAGAATTTGTTATATTATGTTTTCTTTTTATTTTTTAGTCATATTTATATATATGGCTTGTAATACATTTAATTTAGTTAAGTCTTTCTAATTCGATAAATATAAATTTTATCACATAAAGATGATATTTTCCTTTTTTATTATGAGATCAAAATTATATAGTGACTTTCACACTAATTTTTCAATTTTTTTTTGTAATAAAAGGGAAAGATGATAAAGGGAAAGATAACAAAGTTAAAGCTTTTAATGCACGAGGGTAAAAGTGAGATTTTAAAAGTTAGGAAATGCAGAAAGAGAAAAAGGTGGGTGCAGGAAGAAATGGCCATACATGTATCAAATGTGCAAGCTGGGTCCACGGATGGCATGTTCCGCAGAATAACTATTTCACATTAGCATATTTTAATAAATTCTGTGTATAAAATGGTGGTTTTAAATTTAAAATTCAATGTCAGGTTCATTTGAGATGTTTTAAATAAATTAAGCCTGTTGTTTTTGCGTAATCAGTTATTTATTACTGTTCATTTTGTGAACTATTTTCTAAAATGTTATAAATAACTGTTTTGGTGAACTATTTTTCTATTTTCCGGTTAGAGTGGCGAACTACAAAATATACAATACAGACATTTTTTTTCTTTTATTATTTTAAAAATTAAAAATTAATTATTAAATAACAATTGCTTTATAAATTCATATAACAGTTTAAGATGAACGCTTATGGGTAAGAATATTTGGGTTTGTTTCTGAAATATATAAATCACACTTAAAATTTTTTGGAAGCTTTAAATAAATGTTTTACTTATTGAAATACTAAGTTTCCTTAGTTTTGAATTTTTTTGGCACTAATAATAGTGGACTAAAAAAAAGTATAATAAATACTTACAAAAAAGATTATAAATTTTACATTGTAAATCAAGAAATTTCAACTAAAAAATTACTATGTGAAGCGAAAAGTTATATTTTATTGTTCTCATTTTAAATAATAAAAACACCATTAGATAGTTGTTATTTTCTCTAACTCAATTAAAAATACTTACAATTTAATCAAACATTTAAAATATTTAAATTTTGTGTTATAATTTTAAAATATTGTAAAAATAAAACAAAATAAATAAAAAATTGTAACGATCCAAGACGTCTTTAGATCTCGTGGACAACTCCGATCTCGTCGCCTTTCTCTGACGTTAATTTTTGTTTTTTATTATTCATTTTGTCTCTTCACTGACGTGGATCCGCTGCAGTTAGCCGATAAGTGCAGGGTAAGCAGTTAAATCTCTGACCGTCAATTTTCTATATCTATTTTATTTAAGTTCTATGACCCTGAGTGCAAATAACACAACATTTCTGCTATTCACCTAATGGATTTACGTTGCGCTTGGAAATTCAACAATTGCAGTTTATAGACTGTGGAGTTTCATGGTAGAATTCCATGTGAGTATGTGTTCGACACTGTAGTCTTATTTGAATGATGCAATTGATTCTGAATCGACCCTTCACGGTTTTTCAACTTCTCTCAATTAATTTTTGTAAATTTTTTATTTTTTCCACCCTTTAATGTCATCCCTTCTTGCAGCATGTTGAAGCGTGGATACAAACCAGTGCCATGGACTGGCGCTCTCAATTGCCGGGTCTCTGTTTTTCTCATGTTTCTTACATTAATGCTGGTTTTCTTTTTAGTATTTCATAATGATAGTGATGGTGCCAATCCCAGTTTAACTTATGAACGTCCTAATAAAAAAGAGAATAGCTTTGACTCGTTGGTGCATTTGCATCCTACAAAAGAGTTCCGGAATGGAACTGATTTGATATGGCAAGTGCCAGAATCACCTAAAGGTGTTCTCTTTCTGGCTCATGGATGCGATGGCAGGGCCCTCAACTTTTGGGATAAG
Source organism: Vigna umbellata (assembly GCF_029865625.1). NCBI lineage: Eukaryota > Viridiplantae > Streptophyta > Magnoliopsida > Fabales > Fabaceae > Vigna > Vigna umbellata. The sequence goes on along the minus strand of NC_142165.1, from coordinate 12,594,274 downwards.
TCCCCTGAATGCCCTGATTGCATTGGTTTACCTGAAGAAAGGTTGCTTGTACTCCATGGCCTTGCCCAAGGTTTTGCTGTTATTACAATTTCAAGTGCTCAGAGATGTTGGACTTTTGGCAAAGAGGTGTTGGTTGTTAAAAACATTATAGAATGGTGGACTGGTAGAAGGAAGCTTGAGAAGCTTCCCCTTGTGGCTTTGGGTGCTTCTTCTGGAGGGTATTTTGTTTCAGTGCTTGCCACTGCTATGAAGTTTAGTAGTATCGTGATCATGATTGCGGAGGGGATGTTTGAGCAAATTGATATTAGAGGGGACTACCCACCTACCCTTTTTGTTCACATGCCCAAAGATCTTTACAGGCAGCAGAAAATTGATGAGTATGTAGAGGTTCTAAAAGATAGAGGGATTGATGTTGGTGTTGTTGAATGTATAGAATTCCCGTTGTCACCCAATACTTTAGCCGATAGAATTCCAGGGCTTGATCTGCCTCTTTCTAGAAAGATATTCGAGTTATTTCAGGAAAAGGGCTTTATTGATAAAAATGGTTACATGAAAAAAGATGGGCGTAAAATCAAATGGAAAAAGGCTCTTGAGGAGAAGAAAACTCTTGTGCTGGATAATAATCTGGTCTCTCATGTCCAAGAGGAGCTAAACCTTGCATTTGCTTACCATGAGATGACTAGCTTGCATTCCGACCAAATTTTTAAATGGTTTGAATCTCACAGGAGCTGATCAAAACTTTCCTGCACTGAAACCACTTGAATATGATGTAGCTATCCTTCTTCTCAATTTCTTTTTCTGAAATTCAATCAGAGATCCATTGACTTCATGTAGAAACTGTTACAGTGGTTTCTTATCAGATACCAAGTCTCAAGGGCTGAACTTTCTTCATGGGTGTGGGACATGTGAAAGGTATGACTCTGAACCTTTTCACCAATCCCTTTGCGCTTTAGCAAGCAGTATGCTGAATGTTATCCTAGATTTGGTTAAAATTGTAATATTTCTACCATTTTTCTTGAGATTTGAGGCACCAATCCTGGTTTAATCTTTGAAATTTGAATACTCTAGTGGAGTTGCGTTTTATATTACCCTTGTGGCTGTCAAATTATGAGCCTGACCTTGCACGCTTGACTACTAGACTTATTTATCCTGTGATCTAAACCCAAGTTGACATCTATAACCGGTGAAAAATGTGGAAATATTTGTACGATGCATTTATAATGCCAAAGGCTAACATAATGTTGAATAAGAAAGGAAGTTAATTTAATTGAAACAAATTCTGCAGGAGTGCTTATAATTTTTTCGAACGATGAGGGGTGGAAAGGAGAAAAATTATACGAGATAGTAAAGGATGACATTGTTGGAATTTGAATGTTTAGAAAGGTCAGCCAAAACGAATGGAATCAGGGAGACTCCTTTCACTCCTCTCTGTTCCTACGCTTCCTTTTACCCTCCAAGTTGACAGGGAGGGGGAGAGGATGGAACAGATTATAGTTATCTTTTGCTTTAAATCCAAAGGTTTAAGGTTTTTGAAATAAGGGAGCACGGGACTATGAACTGAAACTTTCTTCCCTTTTATCAGTTAACATCCAAATTCTTGTCATGATCTAGTGCTGCTGTTGTTCCTGCAAGTGGAGGTTCTAAGCTCAAGAATGCTCCCGAAAAACGGCAGTTATGTCGCTCAAAGTACAATCTAACTTCTCAAGTTTTCAGTTCATTCGGATAAACTAATATAAATGTTTTGCAAAAAGTACAATCTAACTTCTCAAGTTTTTTTTCTCCTCATCGCCCAAAACGTATTTAACTCTTACTGTTTCATACATGGATTTTTGAATTAAAGTAGAAAACGATGCATGATTTTTTTATTGCTTATTATCAAGACAAGTGTGTTTAGGTATATGTACACAAGCAATTTTCAATTCTTACGAACTACTCTAATGTAGTAGAGGTGTTTTAAGATCTCAGTTATTATCTTTATCAATATTTGGTAAGTTGCAGTAACGTGTAGGGTTTTGCCTGTATGTTTGTGTTTTACAACTATAATGAATCTTTTTACATTACACTGGGAAGACTACCCTCCTTTTATAGTCTTTACCTACCAATGCAATTGTTTTGGACCATTTTCACAGCCTTGTACACTTCTCGTTGAGGCACTTAAAAGGCATTAATTAGAGCCCACATGACGCCTTAATACTTCCTCTGCCACTATAACTCATCATTCCCAATTCACATAGGGGCACCCCTGCTATCATCTTGGTCCATCTGTTGTCTTTGTTTTTTTATATTTATTGGCAACAAATCCATTCTCCCTTGCTCTTCACTAGGAAACAATTCTAGAAAAATTCAAACTTTATATTGTGGACCTTGGTTATGTTTGTAAAACTCCTTAAATCGATCTTTTAACTTGAATGCAATTCATGTTGCATGAAGAATCAACATATCTAGTATAGGCCTAGTTCTAGATTAAACTTTATGGATAATCAGTATCCTTTATATATTATGCATAAAACAATCGTCAGTTTTTATTTGATGAATAATATCGCAATTATGATTTTATCTTCCGTTTCAGCGGAGTTGATGAGATTGTTATATAATGAAAATAATCTGACTTAATAAAAACTTATCATTTTATCATATATAGTGAAAAGAAGTAACGATATATATTACTTTTATTACAAAATAAGGAACCATAAAGGCTAACATAAACTTGAAAAGTAAAACGATATCCATCCTACCCATGATAAGAACCTAAATAGCACACTCTTTGAAGTCTTGGATATTACATTCTTAACAAAAGAAACTGACACACAAACCAAATTGACTGTATCATGTTCGAGGCTTCATTCGCCCCTCATTGGCCATCCTGAAGAGGTTGGCTTGTGCTGCTGCATCCTTGTTTGAGCGAAGAGATGCTACAAAACTGTCTCTGACTTGCTGAGTTGTGTAAGGGAACCTGTTGTTCACCAAGGAGTTAAGAAAGGAAGCTGTCCCTTCTCTGTAGAGTGCTCCTATTCCATCAGTTCTGGTGTTGGAAAGTGCTTGTGGCAAGCTGAGACTGGCACCAAAAGCTGGCACGTTAGAGACACCGAATGCATTGCCTAAGGTTCCCCACCAGCCTAGCAATCCCCAGATGATTCCTGGGTGAGTACTCCAGTAGCTGCAATTTAGAGGACAATCAATTGGTTACTTAACAGTATCTGTATGTCAATATGATAGTTTACCGTGCAATGTAATGAAGGGAACTTACTTGCATGTACCAGTGAAAGGAGTTGGCGAAGGAAGGTAAGGGGGTGTGGAGGGGATAGTGGGGGAGCCTGGGTCAATAGGGACCGAAGGTGGGCTCACAGTGATTGGGGGGCTACCACCTCCATAAGTTGGTGGTGAGTTGTAGTACCCACCACCTCCTGAGGGAGGATTTGATGGTGTTGAAGGGGTTGATGGTGTCGTTGGGACTGAGGGCGTTGGAGTAGAGGGTTCTTGTGGTGGAGTTCCACAATTGCTACCATCAGGTGGCGAGGGGGTTGGATTGTAACTTCCACCACCCTCAGGTGGCGATGGGTTTGGATCATAGCTTCCACCTCCTGGGGGAGTTGATGGGGTTGGATTGTAATATCCACCGCCTGAGGGTGGTGATGGGTTTGGGTCATAGCTTCCACCACCAGGGGGAGTTGATGGAGTTGGAGTGTAACTTCCACCATCAGGGGGAGTTGATGGGGTTGGATTGTAACTTCCACCGCCAGGAGGAGTTGATGGGGTTGGATTGTAACTTCCACTTCCACCACCGTCTGAGGGTGGTGATGGGGTTGGGTCATAGCTTCCACCACCTGGAGGAGTTGATGGAGTTGGATTGTAACTTCCATCACCACCTGGGGGAGTTGATGGGGTTGGATTGTAACTTCCACCACCTGAGGGTGGTGATGGAGTTGGATCATAGCTTCCACCACCTGGGGGAGTGCATGGGGTTGGAGTGGAACTTCCTCCATGTGATGGGGATCCATGATGTGATGGGGATCCATGATGTGATGGAGTTCCATGATGAGAGGGTGATCCATGATGATGAGAATGCGGTGTGCTTCCATGACCACTGCCTCCAGAGCCATGAGATGGAGAGCAGTATGAACCTTCAAGAAGTAAAAGCAACGTATAATATTAGATTAGAAAGTTAAACTTCAAAGAGGTATCTTTATGAGCTTCTGATCATTTCATACTTTCAAATTTGAATAATGACCTACTGTAGCTATCAAGGAAAGTTGAAGAGCTCGTTAATGTTATATATCTTTATATATTTTGCACAAACGATGAAACAAAAAGTATTATTCGGTTAGAGAATTACACAGAGAAGAATTTGATGAATCTGTGGGAGAACCTCCTTCTGCATGTGGACGTGAAGAGTGGTTGTTCTTCTGGTCCTCAACGGGGGTAGTGGAACACATCACAGGGATGACAAGGTTCTGGGAAAGCATCCCAACTAGCAATGTGAAGATAGTGATAGAAGTAGGACTGTGTTTTTCCCTACCCATTATCACTGACTGCTTAGAACACTCTGAGAAAGAAGAGAAGGGAAGGTTTGAGTGTGGAGAGGGGAGTGAAGTAGGAATGCTATATAAGATGGTTCACAGAGTGGAGTAAATATTAGCAGGTGGAGGAGTATGAGAGTTAGTTGATGTTTTGCAGGTGCATTTACTCCATATTTACTACTACTTCATGCAATAATGCCTGAATTTTCTAAAATAGCTTTAAACGCTGGACGTGAATTCAGTTCAACACGTACCCCTATGATGTGCACTCTCTCTTAACTACGGCATTCTTTCTTGTCGATCACGAGCTTCTGCTGGATTCAACTGAAATTACTCATTAGCTTGGTGAGTGTATTTGGCATATAATGCTACAAATCACATCCAAGCTTGCTGTAACTTACCAATTTTCCTCCCTTTTCTTCTTTCTTTATGTCTTATTTCTTGTACTTTATCTCTCTAATAGATGTATAAAGTAGGAAAGTAAAGATACATTTATTGCTGATTTTTACTAAGATAAGTTAATCCAAATCAATGATGAATATGTGATACATTATTTCATTTTATTTTTTCACTTTACATAGATACCTAGCTTAGAGAAGTAGTTTTGTTGGATGCATGTTTGACTCAGTATTCACGGTGGTTACTGTTCACTATTCTGTTTCCATGTCAAGCACATAAATGGTAATGAATACCGGTATAGTGATATTTATTAAAATGTATGTGTATTTATGTTATTATCATTTTGCACACCAGCATAAAATTCCTATTTAACTTAGCCAATTGAAGAATTCAAAGGATAAAAAGAAATCCAAATATGTAAAACTAGAAGTGAGTCATTTCGAACTAAATGAGAATGGCAGAGGGTAGGTGAGTTTACTAAAATATGTGGGGAGAGTAGTGAATACGAGTGCCCTTTTCCTTTTTTTTTGCCGGTAAGATTACAAGCTGTCCTCACATTTTCATGAATGTATTATTAATCAAACATAGTATTAATTTCCACATTACATACTTATGATATTGTAACACAGTTGTGATTGTAAGACATTCCATTTTCATGGTATTTTGCTGCAGAGGAAATACGTGTATATACATAACTATTGTGTATTACAAGTACTTAAAAAATAACAATGACCTTATGTTATATAATAACATAAGGTTTGTGTGGGATGTTGAAAGTGTATATATATATATATCTGTAAACCTGCATTAGAAGCTGTCAACAGCTAAAAAGATAAGTACTTGCAGACAGTTAAAGAAAAATTCAACTGGTTATACAAACATAAATGTGTAGCATATATGAGCAAAACGAGTTGACTATGTAGGCAAAGATACAAGCGAGAAAGCTGTTGTTAATTGTAAGGAAGTGAAGTGGTTATCGATGTTGTAACTGGAAAGTCTATCATCAATAGGGTTGTTAAGTTTTCATGGACCGTTACTGTTTTGGAAAAGGTGGTTCGGTCCCTTTTGAGATCATTCGTTACCATGGAAGAACTAGGCAAGTCTTTTTATGGAGAGAAGCTAATTTTTTTAATTTTAGATAGTTTTTTTCTACCTTTTTTTTTTTTAAATTTTATCCTTGCTTATTTTATTGCTATTCAACTTGAAAAATACCTCTACCTAGCCATTTTTACTGGTTAGAAAAACGATGGAGTCAAGTCTAGTCTAGTTCACTTTGTCATGTCTTGAAAATCATAAAATTTTTATTTTTGACTCAGGAAACAGTACCTTTTTTTTAACTAAATATTCATGAAGCATAAACCTCTTTATATCAGTATAGTATAGTAGGGTTGTACATAGTTCGGTTTTTCGAAAAATTCAATCTAACTACTTCACCATTAAAGATTTAGCTGAGAGTGAACTTTTTCCTATAGAAATTATTTATTTCATTTGTTTTTCTCAAATTACTCAGTATTTTGATTTAGTTTAGTTTACTTTTAGTTTGTTCCCTTCGTGCATAGTTTAATTACAAACAAATTTTAGCATTTTACAAAATTTATACATATATATATATATATATATATATATATATATATATATATATATATATATATATATATATATATATATATATATATTCAGTCAAGCTAATTCTGTCAATCAAGATGAATTTGGATTATAAATTCAAGATTCTTTGTAATGTTTATGAGATATGACTATCTTCAAATTTCTTTTTATCAGTATCACGATCTTCAATGTTTTGGACGAATTGATACATTATACATGTAGTTGTTTGAAAACTAGTATTCATTATTCTATTATACTTTTACTTTAAGAATAGGTAGATATTCATATAGAAACTCATTATGTACATTTTAATCAAACGAGAGCCTTGTACATTTTAATAATTTATTTTTTAATTATATTTAGTGGAAGATAAAGAGATAAAAGAAAAAAAAACTAAAGTAATTTTAAGGTAAATATTGACTAAATTTTGATACGTAATACTTTCAAAGAATTAATGTTAATTTAAGAGAAGAAATAAAGTTTATTCTAGTTGACAAATACGAAGATTCAATTAAATAAAATTTAAATGTAAATATCAAATTACTAATTAAATTTTCTTTTTCGGACTATTTTTTAAGAGATCCATTGGAAGTAGATACTTCGATTTCTCTACTTTTGTTTTCATCTGTTAACCATCTGTTTGTCACATTGGTTTTTCTTCAGTTATTATTTTTTTTTTGTGTAATTGTACTGTGAAAGTGTGGTATATAATTTGTGAAAGAAAAATGATTCTTTAATACATTTATATATTTATATTTATTTGACACTACCTTACTTTTTATTTTATTTTATTTCGAAAAAATATAAATTTTTTATGACTATTTTATCTTATAATTTGTGTGAAATGAAGTAGAAGTGTTTTACATACCCTTGCTATTTGTGAAAAGATAATATTGGTGATTTGTATTCTGAGTAGGAACAGGTTTGATAAAGAAAGTGTTGGGGGCATTGAATGCAACAGTCTAAGGTGTCTGAGTGCATCACATGCAAACAATGTCCTTCACATAAACGCTGTTGCTTTCTTCCAAGTCCTCAGTCTCAATCCATTGGCAGCATTTTCGGTGGTTATCATGTAAGATGTTGACATACAATCCTTAAATTTCAATGGAAGCCAGCTCAACGTTTCATCACTAAGCCATTTTTGCTTTTGCTTCTATTAGTGAAACCACCATAGCTCCATAATTATCTTAATATCAATTTAAGTCAAACAACAATTATCTGGTGTCATTAAGCAAATGCAAATCTTGCTATAAATGTAAACGCAATATTTCTTCTAAAAGAACAACAGTGTCTATTACAATTCATTCACAGCTTGTGTTTGTTTCTTTTACACATGCAACCATGAACCTTCTCTGCTAAACATTCCCCAACAACCAATTAAATTCGCAAAGTCCAGCTTTCTAACGTGAGAAAATTATGCTGATTTAATTTAAACCACCTCCAAAAACTTTGTTTAAGATAATTCATGGCTTAGGCGGTTCCAAACAACATTATCTCCAACATGATCAGCCTACCTTTCTAATTACTTTAAAAAGATATTGTAAAGTAGAGATTTAAAGATGGTGATCTGACCCATCATCACACATTAATCAGTATTTACATTGCTGCAATGATCAGCAATCATCATGACTAAAACACGATGCAAAGTCACATAAAATAACGAGACTTCACCAGATTTTCAGGGATTCTTGGTTAACTACAAAGCTTCTAGCGTTGACCGGGAAGAGAAAAGTACTCTTTTTTTCTACAATAAATTTCTCAGGTATGTAATGATGATTACGTGTCATTCTTCTGGAACAATTAATGAATCTATCACTAGTTCAAGGATTCAACTTTGTATTTCTTTTCACAATAGTATTGTTTTTCGCTTTTCTGTTAATTTGACCAGGATCACAGGCTTGCATATGAGAATTTTATGTGGAAGGAATTGACTTTAAGGATGATCAAGATTATAATTATCATAAATTTCATTTGGGTTTGACTTACTCCACATATTACAGATTCCTATATATATAAAGATGTGCTGAACTAAACAATCAGTATTCGAGTTTACAAAAATATATACGAGTTCAGAATTATCAAATCCTTACAATGTTCGGGGACATTATCTATTTTATTTTGTGGGGTTTGTTTCCCCTACTACTTTTTCTAGTTTCTTTCATTTTCTTGAGGCACGAGCAATGCTGCAAAGACAAAAGAAAGCTGCCACCAGGGGAAATGGGGTTTCCACTGATAGGGGAGACCATGGAATTCTTCAATGCTCAGAGGAGAAACAAGTTATTTGAAGAGTTTTTTCATCCTCGAATTCTGAAACATGGGAAGATCTTCAGAACAAGGATCATGGGGTCTCCAACTGTGGTTGTCAATGGAGCTGAGGCCAATAAATTCTTACTGTCCAACGAGTTCAAGTTGGTGAAAAGCTCTTGGCCTTCTTCATCGGTTGAGCTCATGGGAAGGGACTCTATAATGGAGAAAGATGGTGAAAGGCACCGGTTCCTCCGTGGTGTCATTGCCACAAGCCTTGGTTATGCTGGACTTGAGCTACTGGTTCCAAGATTATGCAACTCTGTTCAGTTTCATTTAGCTACAAACTGGAAGGGCCAAGAGAATATCAGTATTCACCGTTCAACAAAAGTCCTCACTTTTAGCATAGTGTTTGAGTGTTTGTTGGGAATCAAAGTGGAGCCAGGTATGTTAGATACCTTTGAAAGAGTGTTGGAAGGAGTGTTTTCCCCAGCTGTTATGTTTCCAGGTTCTAAATTTTGGAGGGCAAAGAAGGCCAGGGTGGAGATAGAAAAGATGTTGCTCAAAGTGGTGAGAGAGAAGAGAAAGGAAATGGAAGGAAGCTCAGAAAGAGAACAAGATGGAATGCTGCTGTCCAATTTGGTATGTGGGATGATCCAAGGGGAGATAAGTGAAAAAGAAGTCATAGACAATGTGGTGTTACTAGTTTTTGCAGCTCATGATACCACTTCTTTTGCTGTTGCCATGACATTCAAAATGTTGTCTCAGCATCCTGATTGCTATGGAAAAATTCTTCAAGGTAAACTAATATCAACAACATATTTAAAACAGTGCTTAGTTTTTATGACTGTACCTTCTAAATAATCAAAAAAAGTTTATTATTGAAAAAGTACACTTAATTTTATGCAGAACATGTTGCCATAATGAGCAACAAAAACCGGGGTGAGAATCTGACAATGGAGGATATAAAAAAGATGAAGTATACATGGCAAGTTGCGAGAGAAAGCATGAGATTGTTCCCTCCTATCTTTGGTTCTTTCAGAAAGGCTGTTACTGATATTGAATATGAAGGATTCGTGATTCCTAGAGGATGGAAGGTGAATACTACTTTCTTCTTTCATTCTAATACATTTTGAATCCATGCACATGGATACATTGTGAACTGAATCATATAATTGGTTTTCTTGGTTCTTCTCAGATGCTATGGACAACATACGGGACACATTACAACGAAGAATATTTCAAGGATCCTATGAATTTCAACCCAAGTAGGTTTGAGGAGGGAGTACCCCAATATGCATATGTTCCCTTTGGAGGAGGACCAAGAGTTTGTGCAGGGTACCAATTAGCCAAGTTAAACATCCTCGTATTTGTGCACTATGTTGTGACACAATACGAGTGGTTCTTACTCCATCCAGATGAACCTGTGACAATGGATCCCTTGCCTTTCCCTTCCCTCGGAATGCCCATCAGAATTTCTCCCAAACATGCATAAAAGCAACCTCAAAATGAATTTGTTTTGCCATACAAAAAGTGTTCAACCCATTCACATTTGTTTCGGTTGGTTTCTGAGTTCAAGGTTAAGTCTTTTCGCGCAGATTATACTCTTCAAGCTTAAGTCTCAATATGATCCTATTCTTATATAGTTCGGTTTACTCGGATGTCACCTAAAAAAATATTTCAAAGCTCAAATCAACGTTTGTTTGAATATTCTGACAATAAATTATAATAAAAGTATTAAACTATCTTAGTGTTAAACTTGACTTTTCGTGATGGATTTCTAATTAAAGCTGCACAATTATGATATATGATAGTAACCCAGTTTAGAATCATGGTATATGATACTAACTTAGTTTAGGTTTAATCTAATTACTTTTAATAGTTTATCTTGTTTATAGTTTGACTGAGTGTTTCGTTGTTAACTGGTCTATCGTTCCATCCCTAATTAACCAACAACCAACCGGTCATATATATAGTACAACATTATTAATAAGGCAATAGTTAATGTTACGTTGCCGTCCAATGTTATCCTTGAACTGAGGCGTTTGCACATGTTACTTGGATATGGATCAAGTTCTCGATCCCATTTAGAAGAATATTGAGCTCAACATAAAATATGAACACGAGCAGCATCTTTCGAATATACTAGATGAGCACAGATACATAATGTTATATGGTAAACACATATCCATTGAAGATCACAGATCGTGAAAAGATATTGGGGTTACCATTTCTACATTTCCAAGTATCTGGTTGACAGAAAAATTGCTGCGAGTGCTAAAACACATTATTTGTTGTTATATATGTTTCTTTTAAATTATTAAATTCTGAATCTTTTGAAGCCTTCTAATTAATGTTTAATTAAACAAGTTATAAATTGAACATAAAACTAAGTGGGCACGATCATTTATTATTATTATAATACGTGCTAGAGTGTTCCAATGACGCTGTTTATAACAGACAAACTCACATGGTCTTTCACATATACTATATAGGAATGCGTAATTAATTGCCTTGAAAAAGCAACCAATTTAGACAACTAAAATGGATTTGCATTTCAAAAGATAATGCACTGATGTTATATAGTTTAGAATGAATCTAGCTTCTAGGCAGGTGAAGATCCTCACTTATTTCCATCATCAAGTATTAAATATCAAAACATAATAAGAAGATATTTGTTGATCATCAAGTATGATGAACATATATATCTTCACTTATAAAAATATCTTCACTTTAATAAAATCTTCATAATAAAAGCAATGATAATGAACTTATTTTTAAAAATATCATATTATATTTGTAAGTAAAATAACTTTCTTCTTCTTTTTCATTTTTGGACCTTCTTTTCATTTTTAAAACCTACAGAAACCCTCCCTGTTTTTGTGAATGATACACGCGAAATTAAAACCTTCGTTTTTTTAATGGATAAAAAAAAATTCGTTATTACATATGTTGACCATTTTACATATTCAATCTCCTCTATTTCTTTAAACATTATAAAAACTTTCTTTAGAAAGACATTATAAAACTCCCTTTTACTGTAAACACATACCAATAATAAGGCCCTAACTTTGAAAAGATTAATATTTAAACGATAAATATTTTAAGATGAAATTAAATAATAGAGGAAATAATTGTAATAATCAGACGATAGAAAATACTATGTAAAATGTTTACCAAATACGATATTTGTATATAATAATGAGATCAAATTTATAAACAGAGATACTATTAATTTTAAAGAAAATAAATAATTTATATATATATATATATAATACTTATTTTGATTTTTTATTAGTTTTGTTCAAAGTGGTTCTCCTATCTATGAGTTGTTCAAAATAGTTTCATCTTTTGTAAAAATAGTTTAATTTAGTCATTTTGGCTGACGACGTTTAAAAACGCTAAAGGTGTAATGTCGACCTCAGCCAATTTTGAATGATATATACAGTTTTGCAATACGTGGCAACATCAGTCCAATTGACGTGACAATTTTCCTATTTTTGGATTGTTCGATTTATGCAATTTGGGTTTGAACATTGGAGTTTTTTGTGTTTTGTGGTTTCTTGTAGGTTGAATCGTGAATAGGAGGCGTGATAGTGGTTAGGGTTTTCTCTGTGTTTGAATTTGTAGGTCTATTTGTAGTTGCAGGTAGCTCGATGATGGTGGCGGCACAATTTAATAGTTTTGTCGTCGTGGATTTCATGGTGGAAGAGGGTGTTTGCATGAGAATGGTGTTGCTCGAAGGTTAAAGGAGAATAATGGTTCGTGGTGGTGTTCGCGAGGTTCTTGTGAGTGCAATTTGGCTTTTGATGAAGGAGAAAGTCGCAAGATTGATTCACACATTTGTGGGTTCTCATGGTTGACGATGAAGGTTTCTAGAAATTGGGGATTTGGTTTCTGATGGAGGATAAAGTCACGAGATTGATTCGCAAATTTGAGGGTTCTCATAGTTGATGACGAAGGTTTTTAGAAATTAGGAATTTAAGGTTTCTGGAAATTGGAGATTTAGGGTTTGGTGTATGTTATGGAGGATCCGTGGTTGATGGAAGAACGAAGGAGCTCTCATGCCACGTATTGTAAAACTGGACATGTCATTTAAAATTGGTGTGAACATTACGCGGTTAGCGTTTTAAACGTCGTCAATAAAAAAAGACCAAATTGAATATTTTTACAAAAAATGGGACCACTTTAAACAAAACTAACAAATAAGAAATATATATGATTTTGTAAATTGGAAGAAATTTTATAAAATAAATATTTTTTCATGTAATCAAATAGAAATAGAAGTTAATTACCATGTCTACACACTAATGTATTAGAAAAAGAACACCATAAAGCTTATGTATATTAAACTATAAACCGTCGTCACCAGTAAAAAAGAAAGGAGAACACACTGATATTTTAAAAAATTATTTATACACAAAATAAATTGGTGAAAATAAAAGAAAATCATTCCTAAAATATTCAATAAACGTGCATGTCTTAAATAAAAAAAATATTACTTTTGATGGTCACAGAAATATCCTTCTGAGGTGTTCGCACTGTGGAAGAAGGGTTTGCATAGAAAAAGTGAAGGAAACGAGGTTGTCGACAAAATAAAATGCAATAGAACGTTAGACCTCTAACGACCGACGCCATATAATCATTAGACGTGGGACACCTCTAACGATAAATGTTTAATTAGCTCAAAAACTCATTTCGCACTTAAATTTTTTTTATTTTTTAACATCATTAAACGTCGAACTTGACTTTCATTCTAATTGGTCATAAATACTAAGTACGTCTTTTTAATTCATGTTTTTAATGACTCAGACATTTATTTGAAATATACATCAAAATATATAGAATATGATGTCGGACAGGTGAACCACCGATGTCAAACAACTATATTACGTTAGATTTGCATATTACCAACATCAAATAATTGATTTTGTTTACCAAAATGTAATCAATCATTCTTAATATTAGCTCTCTAGTCATCTGACATTAAACGCATAAAGTTGAAGGCAAGTTTCGCACCAGTGAAAAAATGGAGATAATCCTACAAATCATTACTCCCATTTTCTTCCATTTTTTCTTAAATTCACGTATCCAAACATGAAAAATCTGCTTATATCAATTTGTGATAATCTCTCTCAAAAATATGTGATTGAATAATTTATAGTTACTCAAAGCAAGCTTATACATGATAATTCACAGAATGTTCAAACCCGAAACTTACTAAAAGCTTATGTTGCATTACCCTTTTAATCATGTCTACTGTTCCATCAAAAGAAACAAATGTGCTCCCAACACTTTCAACTTTCTTTTGGAATGAAAAGACAGTTAACAGTTCCACGAGCCCCAATAAATTTTACTGAATAAGTCACTCCATTAAATTATCTATACATATATATAAGTTAAGTATAATTTGAGTTAAAATATTATCTTTATACATTTTTAAATTTTAAAATGAAATTATGTGAAAATTTAAGATAAAAATAAATTTTAATTTCACGTAAAAATTTAACTAAATGAAATATACCCATCGAAATTAATGCTTCAATTATCAAATATTAATAGGTCAAATTACCTTAACCTTTATAAATATACCGTATTAATTATTGATTATTAGGTTTGATTTCCTAAAAATATACTGATAATTAATCAATAGACTTCGAATACCACAAACATATTTAACTTGAACATCGGATTTTTCTGCAAGTCAATGGACTTGAATGTCACCATCTCTATAAATAATACAACTTATGTGAAAGTTACAATCATCATTTTTTATATTAATAAAATATAAATTTTTTTATAAAACATACTTAACTTCAACTTCGAATTCTTTTACAAATTAACAATTCATTAAAGTGAATCACATTATAAAATAAGATTAAAAATAAAAATAAAACAAAACAAGAAAGAACGTCCATACCAATTCAATCGAAACATTAAAAAAAAAATATGTATAATTATAAAAAGTAAAGATGAGAAGCCCCACCTGCATGTGAGGAAAGGAAGGACATACATTATGAAAAAGTGAGATTTGAAAAGCAGTACATGTAAAAATAGCATGGAGATGAAAATCAGAATCGTAGAAAGCAAGTGATATTACTACCTTGTTTGCAGTCGATGTGGGTCTGGGGAGTTTTCTGATATACTTTTGACTAAATGCACTGTACTGCATACTCTGATATCTTCCAGACTTGTCAGTTTTCTCTGATACCATTGTCTGCATAGTTGACACTTGCCACCAGCTGGGAGCACTGTATCTAACACCTACCATTGCACAATAACTACTTCACTCTCTAAATTTTTATTATATATATCTTTTCTCCTTCCACCGTCAAACTCCCTGAGGCTCACCATCATGCTGCATTCATTTCAAATGGGGACACAAGGAAACAACAACAAGAAGAATTGCTTAGATTTATATCAAGTATATAATTATAATTGATTTCATTAATACGATAATATAAAAAATTAAATCAATTAAATAATACGATTATTACTATAGGACCATCAATTAAATTTCAGTAAGAATAAAAATGAACTAAAATTGCAAAATAAGTGATTATTTTATAATATTAGAAATTATACTAAATAAATTATTAAAATTTAGAGTTTAATTTATTTCAATAACTAACTTAAATTATGTATACTTTTTTTCATATACCAATTTTAAAAAATGATAAAAAAATTTACAAATAAAAATGGAAGAAATACATTGAGTTGACAAATATAAAAAATAAATAAAACTTTAAACTAATTTGCACTACAATAATTAAATATTTAAGTAAATCATATTCTGTTTAAAATAACTTGAATTGTATGATGAAAAATATAAATTTACGTTCTAAAAATATTTAAGTAAATGTAAGTACCGGAAAATTAATGTATAAAAAAGAACTATATTTATATTAATGTATAAAATAATTATATTTATTAAATACATAATTATGTGAGTTTTCATTATATAATTAATTAATTAGGCAATTCTTACGTGAAAAATATCCTATTCAAATTAAACCTCCCAAATTGTTATACTAAAGGAAGAAGAGTGGAAGTAAGGGAAGAAGAAGAAGGGTGAAAAGGATGCACTGGTGGAGGAAGAAGATGAAAAAAAAAACAAAACAAGGGCAAAAATGTCTTTTAAAATGGGTCATGGAGGTGAGGCAGAAATGTATGGAGTTACAGGAAGAAGTTACCTTTTTTTAGCTTCAACGTGTTTTGGGCTTTAACTTGTTTGTTAAGAGGGAGCTATCTAAAGCCCAAATTATTTTTCTTAAAAAATTTGGGCTTTTTTGGTGATTTCAAAGTTTTTTAAATTCGTAGCTGAATGACATGAATTTATGAAATCTGGTTTATGTCTGTGTTTATTATAGTTAATTAAGTTGTAGTTTATTTTCTTGCATCTAATATAAGCTGCATTTGTTAATGCCGTAGCTGGTATTTGAGATGAAAACCATACATTTACTTTTATCAATCATCTATTCAAACAACTTAATTTAGTGAGTGTCACTTTAGAATTATGATTTCTATAACTTCTTACACTTGATTTGTAGAGAAAAAATAATGAAAATTTAGAGAAATAGTTTATATAATAATGAAATTATGATAGAATACAAAATGAAATTGTAACAACACATCGGTGGATCTTTTCATTATTTTTATTAAAATTATATCTTTAAAGAAAACTATATAGCTTACAAAATTTAATTACTTTACGATATCATTCAATACGAGTTAATATAAGAATTTTGTGAGCTACTTTCTTCCTAAATTGTTTTTTGTAGAAGATATATTTTTGAAAAAAAAAGTTAATTTCTCTATACAGTAATTGTTGTACTCACGTATACAGTTGTGGAAATAAAATTGTCTATTAATAATATTCGGTATAACTGAAGACATAAAATTATATATTATATTAGATGATTATACAAATTATTTCCAATAAGAAACTAATAAAAATCAACTCTAAAAATTCGATATTGACATTCAGATTGTTTGAGGAAATAAATTTAGTTTTTATTTTGCTTTATGTTATATATGTTGTGTAAATATAAACTGGTTTATTATGTATATGATCTTCTGTAAATATAAACTATTTGTTACTTGTTTTATATGTGTATAAAACATATTAAATCTGTATGGTATGTGTAATATATAATAAATTTGAAAATACTTTTTATTCTATTTTACATATTATGTAGTTTGTAAATATAGACTATTTGTTGAAATCTTTAGTTTATTTTTTCCCATTAATTTGTAATGTGCTGAAGACTAATTATAACCATTTATTAGCAAAATATTTCAATACTTACAAGTTACAAAAAATAATTATGATTGACATAGACAAACAAAAGGTGCTCTCGTATTTTTGTATTAATACTTCTTCTTTCATATTTTTTTTCATTTCTTAATTTTAAAGAAAAATATTTAAGATATAAACTGGGATAAAAAATAATTTTAAAATATAGTTTAAATAAAATGACATAATATATGCATATATATATATATATATATATATATATATATTTGACTTTTAAAAAATTTAAATAATTTACAGGACAATCTATAAGTTTTAAAAATTAATATTTTATAAATTAATAACTAAGGTTTTTTTTTCTAGTTAGTAATCGGTCTATAAAACCTGTTTTAAATATTGCATTATTTTTCAAAATTTTTAAAAATAATGGAAGTTTTAAAATATTATAAAAATAAATAAATTGTGTTTCCTTTCGACTTTAATTAAAATTAAAAAAATTATAATAAAATCGAATCAAATTGACAATTTAACACAATGTATATCAAATTATCAACATTTTAATTATAATTTAAAAACAATTATATCACGCTTAAGTCGTATCAAATTCATACCATTTGATTTGAGTGATTCAAAATTCATGTCAAAATATTATAAGATTAACTGTATTACGATACATTTTTATATTTATTTGACATATAGATAAAATAGTTATAAATGTAAAGTTTTGTATTTTTAAAAAAAAGTAAAAAAAAAATAGAATCAAAGTAAAAAAATTTGTGCATATGAAAATATCATTTTTCATATTACAATTTGTTTTGGACCATTTTTATAATTCTTTTTGAAAATGATGATTTTTTGATTTTGCCAAAGCTGTTGAAGTACTTGGTAGTTTCATTGAACAGTGATGATGGTAGTGGTAAGCCTCATCATCACTTGAGCTCCCTCCATGAGCGTTTCAATTCAATTTAAAGGCACTTTTTTTCTTTATAATGAGTAAACAGAAGAAGCAGAGAAAGGGAAATCACATACCATTTTCATTGCCATTGACACCACCAATCTTCATCCACCATTCTCTGCTCTCTGCAACAACCAGTCAGCATCTATGCCTTCTTTTTCAAGAAGAAAGACAAAACAACCAAAGAAACACAAAACTTGGACCATTCTCAACCACCATTCTTCTCCTCCTCATCAAATCCAAGGTACTCACTCACTCTTCTCTCTCCATCTATCTACCATCCCCACCTACTTCTCTTCTTTTTCTCCATCTCTTCTCTCTACATTCTTCTTGGTTTTCCTGTGTTTTTTCTGCTTACTTTTCTTTTTGTTTTTCATTCAATAACAATTAACATTATACTGGTTTAGGCTACTCATGCAACATAAAGGTTTTATGGCACCCATTTGCTAAGCTATTGTATCTTTTCTAGTATTTGAGGAGGATAGTTATAAAGCTTCGTTCTTTTTGCCTGCAGGGGAAGCTGTTTCGGCAAACAACACCGAGAAAATGGAAGGATTTGTGAATGGAACAATACAAGAGAACCATAAAGCACAATCACAATCTTTGAGTGAAAATAAGGAGGTGGCCGTTGAAGTTGATGATTCCCAAGATGGTGATATTGTCATCACTCATGAAGAGGAAGCACCGCAAAATGAGGAGAATAAGATGCTGGTTGAGTCAGGCAAAGTTGAAGAGACACGAGAGGATGTTTCGGAATCAGTAGTGTCTGAGACTTTTGAGCCTGATACTGTGAAAGATGCTCATGTGGAGAACACAGTGGAATCAGACACTGTTATGTTAGAATTTAATGAAGATTTTGAATCTGATCCAGATGGGGTTAAGGAAACAGACTTGTATCCTTCAGTTTCGAGGAATGAAGGATTGAGAGAGACTGAAGTTGCAGAAGAGGAGAAGAATGTCGTGTTTCATGCTGTAGGTGAGGAAGCAAATGATGTTTGTGGTGAGTCTTCTTTAGTGGAAACTTCGGAGACAAGTGTTCCAAAATCATGTGAGAGTGACAAGGTTACTCCAACCATAATTGAAAAATCATTGGATTTGAAGCAAAGTTTGGAAGAGAAAGTAGAGGAATCATCAGGTGGTCTAGAAGAGTCATCCTATGAAAGTGCCAAGGAATCATTTCAACCATCACCTAGTGTTGTTCCTGATGCTGAAAGCAATGAAAATCAGGTAGGTGATTTACACTTTATGATAGTTTCATACAGACATAGCAAGTGTGCTTGGTTATGCAGTTGTCTTTGTTATTTCATATTATTTTTTTGCTGGGACAGACCACTGTCCCTATGGCTCAAAGGGAATTCTCCTCTTGGAAAAGTTGCTGTGGACTCATTGAGATTATGAGGGGTGGTCATAGATAATTCAAGGTCAGTAAACCTCAATCAGATAATTCAAAGGGCTCATATGAACCTTAATTCAAAAATGTATACCTAATGAAAGTATTTCACTATATTATTATACATTACATTTCCCCTTTTTTAAGACTGTGTTGCCCACTAAAGAGAACAGTCTGGTTGGCATCAGAATCTTTTCTTGCTTTTTGTCTTGTTAAGTTTCAATAGCTTATGGAAATAGTAATACTTTAGAGCTGTTGTGCTTTATTGGATCCAAGCATAAAGGTTTATTTTGATATATTTTTTTATTACATTAAAATTAAAAGTTATATACATAGAGGGACCTAGTTTATTAGTTTAGATGATATTTAAAAACAATTGTATTTAGATGTTAAAACTAAATTTTATATATAGCATACTCTTGTGTATTAATTTGTCGTGAGTACCTAGACAATAATAAGTTGTCACACAAATGAAGACTTGAGGTTGAGTGTTGAACTGAAGTAGATGAATATAACAATAGTACATCTGAAAACAAGTCAAAATAGAACTATGCTATATTGATTTCAACAACAGTATATACTCATGGATGCTCATCAAGAATCAACAGCCTTAGACAGAGATTGGTTTGGTAAACTTATGATTCTTTTTGTGAACTTAGTATGCAATCAATCATTTTAGGAATTACTTTTAGCATGATTTTTATGATCATTCTTATAAAAAATGAACAAATCTAATAGTACTAACTGATAATGTAAAATAGTTTTTGACTATTATAGTTTGAAGCATTTTGAATTTTTTACAGGGAGGAGTCATTGCACATTCTTCGAGGGGCATCATCTTCTATTTCTTCTCTGCTTTCCTGCTTCGTTTCATTTCAAAAACGACAAACAGATGCTACATTTCAGTTGTGGCATTTTGTGGAGTTCCATTAACAACAATTTATTATCTCACATTATATTAAAAATTACTTTCTGTCCATTTTTACATTTTCTTTGATTTTGTGGTATTTTACACTGAGCAGTTTCACGCCTTTCTTTCTTTTGTTGAGTCGATTGTTTTCTTCCATGTACTGACATATTAAACACTTTATGCAATTGCGTTTTTATAATCATTAAATAAAGATTTATAACCTAATAACTATTACTAAACCCAAACCCAACCAAATTAATTTTAACTTGCCATCGCATGTTTTAAGATTCGGTCAATTTACAAAATAATTGGTGGAACATTTTAAAAATTATACTCGAATAATTCATGAATAATTATAAATTTACACTACACTATTTATCAAAGTAATCCATCTTAACTTTCGGCTATAAAATTTTTATGATTTTAATTTTTTTAATAAATCTTAATCAATAATAAAAATGAGTGTATTGAAAATGTACTGCTGGCATTTTTTTTCACAATTTTTAATACGTACGAATCGTGTGGATACATATGTAAAGATCATTGCACGTGCATGGGTTAGCTTACTAATTTTAAAGTAAAAAAGGAAAATTTTGGTGGTTACAATGGGGTTTTATACCATCAATAAAATTTTCAACTTGAGCTAGTTTAGTGATTTAAAATTAAACTACACAAATATAGTTCAAAAGCTCCATGTTGGCGTTAATAATTTATGTTGGGCTCGTATAAAATTGAAATTAGAATATTTATAATCCAATAAAAAAAAAGTAATCTATCTAACGTAACCATTTAATTTTGTTAGAAATAACACTTTTTAGATAAATAAGTCAGATAAAAGGAAATAAATAAAATAAACAGCTAAGAGGGGTGTATTTGGACAAATAAAAATGAGAAGAAAATACTTTATACTACTCAGGTCGAGTAAAAGATAGACTTTAAAATAATAAATTTTTAAAAAATTAACAAAATATAACTTTTTACCTTCCGAATTTTTATCAACATATTTTTTGTTGTAATAAATTTATCTGATTCTTAGAAAAGTAAAATTGAAAAGAGTCATTTCCCTCATATTATTGTCTGTGAAACGGATACAAATATCTCTCTCCTTTCAATTTCGCCGTCAAATAGAGTATAAAAGAATATTTTCATGTTGTTGCTCTATTTCTCTGTATCTATTTTCAGCCACCTAAACGCGATGCAAGTGTGAAAGGTGGTCTTAGTGATAAGATTTATCCTGGCCTGGTACTGGGCCCAAAAATTAAAGGCTGATACTACCTAACCTACAATTCTCTCCGCTTACCACACACTCACCAATTCAAAACGGAAAATCATCATTCTACTTATCATGTAATTTAGAGTAGCTTTGTTTCCATTTTCATTCCTTTTGGTAAAATGACTATTTAAAAAGAACCGTAAACCTAAGAAGCGTGTTCTAAAAACTAATGACTTGATTTTTGGTGCAGTTTTCTGGGGTATAGAATCTTACACATCAGAATCAAATTAAAAGATAGATAATACAAATAATTGGCGCATTGGATTTAGGTTAAAAAAGACACAAAATTCATTGTGCCTCACTGCAGAAACCAAGATAAATTGCAACAAACATGTTACCGACACAGAATTTGGCCTCCTAAAGAACTCCTTCAAAAGTATCTAAAAGTATCTATCTAACGACACTGTTCGACATTCATATTAAAACTAACAAAATGGACTATTGTGTCTCTTTAACTTAAAGCAAATGGTTTGATAGTACTATTCAAACTAATAGAAAATATTAAAGGGTGGATTGAAAGGGAGCAATCCAAGCCAACGCTTTCGTACCCCCAAACAAGTCAACTACAATTGAAAAAACTTTCAACTAAATCCGAACTTCTTCGGAATACAATCGCCACAAATGGGGTATAAGCAATGAAAAAAAAGGAACAAGACCAGAAAGAGAAAAACTCTCTCTGAGCACATTGCAGTGACTTCTCCAAAGTCATCAAACCCAACCAAAATGACACCAAGCAAGACAAAAAGGCAATTGGGCAACAGCACAAACAAATCAGTGTTATCATTTAATCCTAAAAGATCATATGATTCACCAGGTGGGTTCTACATTCAAAGACATGCTGTGAGAATCACTGTGGAAAAGACAAATTACAGAGAAATCAACTTCAGAAACTGCCGAAACTGCCGAGTGCTGCCTTAAACTGCCAGCACTACCGAATGCCTATCCTCCAAACAAATAAGGTGAAACTAAACACAGAAACATCTAATATCAATTTTGAAACCTATTTATTAAATGCAACACACAGTGGTTCGATCCTCGTGAAAGGAAACTAACAATCAAACAAGTATGCCAACTTCAACGTACATAAAAATTTCACAGGCTTCAAAAATAAAAGCCAGAGAAGAAGAGTTATTTTATGAGAAACAAAATTGCAGCATATCTGTGACTAAAGGGCTGGTAAATCTAACCTCTACAACCTCCTCTTCCAATCGATGATTGGTCATATGAAATCACTTCCGTTTCCCATAGCACACATAGATTACGGCAGCCGCCGCAACAACAGCTCCTGTAGACCCTGCTGCCACCACCGGCCACTGCAACTTCAATCCTTTCCCTTCATCATGTATGCCATTTAAACCTCTATCAATATTCTCAACAGTCTTAACCGCCTTCTCATTTAGCGATAAAATCACCCTCTCAGCTTCCTTTGCTTCCTCACGCAATTGAAGAATACTTGATTCCAAAGCCGCTACTTTCTCCTCAGATTCTTTAAGTGCCTCCTCCAACCTTAGTTTCTGCTTAACCGACTCCTCCAACTCAGATTTTTTCTCAGCAGTAACCTTCTCCAATTCCACCAACTTCTGTTTGAAACCATTGATCTCCTTCTCCTTTTCATCAACCTTATCTCTCATCTCCTCCTCGAACCTAATCCTCTTGTTCCTTTCCTCAATTTCCTTGGTTTCCAGAACTCCAATCTTCCTCTCCAAATCCCTAACCCTAACCTCACCCTCTGCCTTTACCTTCTTCAAAGCTGTCAGTTCCTTCTCCAGAGACTCAACCAACGACTCCTTCTCCCCTAAATCCTTCCTCAATTCAGAAGCATCCGCCCTCGCCTCCTCCGTCGCAGTCATCTCCGATATCAAATCGTGCTGTAGCTTCGCCACGTCCGTCTCCAGGTCCGCTGCCCTCGCCGCGATAACCTCGGCCGCCTTCACCGCGTCGCGCGACTGCACCACCTCTCGCTGCATCTCCTCGATCTTCTCGCTATTCACCGCGCCATCTCTTCGCAAAATGTCAAGCTCCGCCGTCAGCTTCTTGATCTCCTCCTTCCTCGAGGCGTTCTCGTTCACCAATTCATCGCGTTCGCGTTGCAACACTTCAATCTTCGTCGCCGATTCCTCACCGTACTGATAATCTACGCCGCCGTTGGCAACGCCGTCATCCGCCATGGCTGATTCTGCAAAACAAAGAAAAATAGCACGCTGTCAGCTCATCAACTAAGTAAGCCAGAAATCAAAGTCGAGAATGAACACGCTGTTTCTTGCCAATAATTTGAAAAATAATGAAAAATAAACTGTAAAAAGTAACTTATGAATCGAATTATACAAGCAACTAAACAAAATTAGCAATATATAAATACATATAAACATATTATTGCGGATGTGTAAAGGACAGTACGAAGCGAGTGAAGGCGTTTAGAGAGTGTGCGGTAGTGTCAGCGAGAACGGAAGATGAATTTTCCAGAAAAAAATGGAGATGATTTTCCGTAAAAGGGAAAGAAGAGGTTTGTGTTTAGGGAACGATATGTGACTAGGGTTTTGAGTAGTGTATGTGAAAAATATCTTTAACTTTACCATTTTCTTTTCACCTTTTCTGATGGAAAAGGCAGAAGAACACAGAAAGTAAGAGATCAGAATCATCAACCAACGGTTCAGATTTTAGGTTGTATTCCGGTTCTGGTGCGCCAGCGTGTCAAATTGCATCGGTGTAACAATATACTTTTTCTTACAACAAAAAATTATAGATTGAAAATTTATTAAAAAACATAAAAATGTGTATGCCTTTTCTACTCTCTAACTTTTTTTTATTCGGAATAAATTCTAACTAAAGTTTGAACTATCATGTCATGTATCAATCAATAGATAAAACTAAAAATAACATACAAAAACCAAATAATCGTAACTTGTAGTCACTTGAAAAAGAAAAGGAAGAAAAATATAATATGTTGCCATAATATAATATTAAATTGCTATGATAAACACAACTATGATATGTCAATTATAACTTCGTAAAAGTTAATAAGAAATATTTCGTCATTGTTTTCTATATTAATATATTTATAATTGTAATATAACTTTTAGTAATTTTTATTTCAATAATTATTATAATATCAAGCTTTTCAGAAAAAAAAATTATTTTTTACTGTCTGAAAAAAGTAGATATACTAGCGCCTACAAGTTGTGTTTTCACATGTAAACGTGTACTTTACATTTTATATTTTTGGACACATTTTAATTAATTGCAAAATATATTAAAAAAAGTTCGTTAATATTCATGATTTTATTAATGGTAGAAATATGGTATTCATCATTGTCTTGAATAAACGGTACAAACATACTATTCATCATTTTATCAAAACGGGAATTTTAAACAGTGTTGACGGGTGGCAATAGTAATCTTCTCAGTCCTTTACTTCTCTGCAACTATTTTATTCCAGCCCAATAGGCCCAAGCCACAAATTATCCAACGTGTCTATTGCGTAAGATTGAAATTATTTGGTTTGCTTTATAATCTAAATCTCCATCATTATTGTTAAAACGGAACTGTCAATTATTTTTCTTAAATACAACCATTTTTTGTTTTAATTATTACTTTTACCTGTTAATTTCACGTTTAAGAAACAAACCTAACTAACGTAATGTTTAATTTTATTGTTAACAATAAACAAAAATTATAACATTTTTTTAATAATGTGAACTTTAATATTTTTTAATTTGAATATAAATTATTTTAGTTACCATTAAATGTAAAATTATTTTTTAAATATCAAATAATTGTTAATTCATCTTTTTTTTTCAATCATGATGTTAACTTTTGGTCAAGATTCGTCAAAAGAAAAAATTGACTTATATTTGTAAGACTTTTTTCACAGGTTAAAAATTTCCCAATTATCATTGGAAAAAAATTATAGTTAATATTATGTGTGAATTTTTCTAGTTAACACTAACAAAAGAAATTTATAGTTACATATATGTGTACATGATAACTAAACCATTACTAACTAACATTAATTGAAAAAAAATCAATTATCACATCTGAAAAAAAAAACCCTAACTAACATGAAACAAGAAATAACATTGATTAAAAAACTTTAGTAATATAAATTACAAAACTAATCAACATTAATCAAAAGTAATAATTCTGAAAATGTTTTGATCTTAATTAAGTTGAAGAAAACCAAATCAAAATTGAACGAAGAAGAAAATAAGAATTTAAAAAAAAAGCATAAATTTCATAATAATATAAAGAATTCCAAATTCTTAATTTTTTAGATAGAATTTAATGTCCTAATTTTAAGTAATTCAATTACTATGTCAAAATTGTATAATTTTAATTTCTGCTAAATTTGCTTACTATAGTTAATCTATTTTCAGTCCATAATTATGAAAATTTACTCCAGTGGATGAAGTGACACCGACACTCATATAAGTGATACGGGAACGCTAATCTCCTAGAATTTCGTACATGAAACAATCTTCATTATATATATCAATGTGATCTTTCGTTAATATATTATGCAGATGAGATAAAGTTGCATGATCTGTCTTGATGGCGATGCAGCATTTATGCATGGTTTCTGTGTACTGATGGATACACATTGTAGTTGTGCACATGCCCAATAAGGCTTTTCATGATTCTCGAAAAAATTGTGGTGGCTGTGACTGTGATTGTGACTGCTCCAGGAAGTTGGCAATTGGAGAATGCAGATGAATGTGTTGGATCTCCAAAACAGTACACAGATTGCAGTGCAAGTGCCTGTAACTGTATTCTCAGAGCACCCTTGGTTTTATCTCATTATTACCATCACCTCAATTCCAACTTGTTTTTCTTTCATAGGACATCACATTCTTAAATTTAAGGAAACAATGATTTTGTTGGAATCTTGCTGCAGATGTACACGAGAACAAAATCACTGCTTGAAAACGTTTTGTTGGTTTGAGAGAGTTGTGATTATATTTGGTGTTCCATGTTTGAAAGAAAGATGGAAGGAAAGAATTAAGAGAGTTAAGAGTGATGATAATGGATGGTTGCTTTTAGCTTAAATCATGGAAGATGATCCTGAGGCATGTGAAATTTAAAAGCATTGAATTCAAGTGGGGTGCTCTCTTTTTTGTGTATACCGCATTGTAAGTGTAAGTTATTGTGGTAGTAATGGCTAACTGCCAAAAAAGTCAAAGAACCCTATTCCAAAATCCCCAAACCAAAGTTTTCACAAGAGAAAGTGACCAATGCCAACATGTGTATGTGCCATGTTACTTTAAAAACCTCTGATCTCATCCAGATTTTAAGACCAAATAGGACTGGCCCACTGGACCGAGATGAACAAAAAAAACCTGTCACACATAGCCCACGTACATCCACCACAGACACACCATAATGTCATACACTTCCACCCACTCTACCTTCACTCCAGATCATCATCATCATCGTCATCCAACACCTTAAGATTCCTACAACACTTCCCCAAAATCAATTCTCTAACACTAATCTGCGGCGTAACATTATCAACTTTCAGGATATATATATATATAGATATAGATATAAATAATAAAGTCATCAGCAAAAGAACACAGTGAGAAATTGAGAACTTCGAAATAAAAAATAAAAAAATGAAAATCTAAGAACATGGGAGACATTTTCCTTGATCCCAACCTCCAAAAGTACAGCCAAGAACAGAAAAATTAAAAGTAAAAAGAAAAAGAAAAAAATATCTAACTAAAGGGTCTGTGGGAAAAACCAAAAGATCCTAACCTAGGCTGCTGCTTCCATAATCCATCATGCAGCAGCTTCATCACCGTGGATTATTGATTCATTCATTCATTTTGACGATGATATCAACCTCCAAACTTTGTCTTCTCCTTCTCCAACTTCTCAAAGAAACCAGTGAGAGCCCTCAAGGCTTTGACTTGGTACTGCAAGGCCAGAATATAGCCAGCAGTTTCATCAAAGAGTTTGTCCACCCCTAATGACTCCCCACCAGGCACAATCCTCTGCAAAGTGTGAATCTTCCTCTCTATCTCTTCTCTGTCATCAACGTCACCACCATCTTCGTCTTCTTCTTTTTCCTTCTCCTCGTCTTCATCACCTTCCTTGGCAGGCTCTTTCGCAGTGAGTTCCTTCCTACACCGCCTCCTGCTGTGGCGGAAAACATGCAAAGATTTGTGAGAGGAGACGGCGGAGTTGGCCTGGTCGTCTGAAGGTTTTCTGAGGAATGTGGGTATGATAGTGTGCTTTGGGGTGTTATCTTCTTGTTCCATGGATGATGACATGTAGAAGTAGTAGCAGTGGTGGTGACAGTAGCAGTAGTAGCAGTAGTAATGTGATGTGTGTGTAAGAGGGTTAAGAGAGAGATAGAGAGAGAGAGAGAGGAGAAGAGAAGAAAGATTAATGTGTGAGGGAGTTATATGAGAGGTGAGGTTGTCTTGTGGTGGCTGCAAACAAGGGAGGGTGGGAGGGAGAAAGATGTTAAATTATTGTTGAGCTCTAGAAATGTCAATGCCAACGAAGCTGGCCCCACTGGTTTTGGCCTCACAACACAAGAAGAAGAAGCCCCCAAGTTTTGGATTGGGGCAATGAGGTGGCCTTCACGCTCCACACCAACACCCTCTTCCACCTCATCAATTTTTTACCTCCTCTTCATGCAGTAACCACACTTCTATGCTATCAGTTTTTACCATTTAGTATTATGTTACATTTTCATTGCTTATTGTCTTTGTTTTCTTCCGAGGATCATAGAACAGATGAAATATTTAAGGTTGATTATAACATGTTAAACACATGCATGATGGTAATAGTCTATGAAGTGTGTGTTGGCATTGGAAAGAGAGGATTCTTAGCTAGTAAGATTGAAATGAGGTAAAGGTGAAAGTATAAAGTTTACAAGTGTGACTGAAAATGCAACCCCGTTGAGGAGTGGAGATGTGAGAGCATAAAAAATGGTCCCACAGGACACAAAACAAAGGGAAGAAAGCACATGTGCTCACATGAATTCCTTGAACCTAACACCCACCCATGTGCCTCTCCACTCTCTTCTCTTCTCTTTCATATGCCATATGATCTGCATCACCACCCTTCGCATGACTGCCACGTGTTTTCTTTCCAGTGACCCCACCTTGAGCCCCACAAAACCCCCTTCTAACCCTTTTAGGCCAAATTAATCATGCACAATGCTACAATCATATCAATCCCAACCCATATTAAACTAACAACTTGTCATTTGAGGGAAATCAAACACTCTGCTTAGCTAATTCAGGACAACTTGGTTCTGTGGATAAACAAGTTAATTGAACATGACTACAGTATTTTATTAAATGATTGATTATGTCGCATCCATAACAATAAATGCCTGTAAAAAAAATCAGTAATACGAACGAAAGCTATCAACTGCCTTGAATGACAGTTTTTTTTTTCTCATAAAGAAAGTTTTCCAGATGGTAAATTTGACGGTCAGAACACAGATAAAAATTGAGCCATCATATGATGTACAAGCCAAAAGAAAATCACTATTTGATGGTGAGTAAAGGATAAAGAAAAAAATAAAAGTGAACGGTGCTTAAAGCTGGTGATGTTTGTGAGAAAGTAATTTATACAGATTTTGAAGGCAGTAGCTTTTTAACATTTGCAATTACATTTGATTATTTGAACACAAAGGGTATTACTTACTAGTAGGGGTGGATTAAAAGATTTAGAAATGTTGTAATTTTGATTGGGAGAGAGTGAAAAGAAAAGATGATTGATGCATGTATGTATGAGTGTTTGTTAATATGGTGGTGATTGGTGTTGCAGCTTTAGTGAGGGTTCCGTAATTAGTGATGGATGGTGTGGCCCTGAGAGAGTGTGGTGGAGGATCAGAGAGGGGAGGTGGTGGTGTTTCCAAGAAGGAAACCAATCGGCGGATTGGGTCATTGGGATTGTATGAGAGATTTGGTTGTGTTGGGCATATGGGACTCCATGTGCTCAGACCCACTCGGATCCCTCTGTTCTTGTCACATTCACACACTACACTACTCTTTTTATTTAATGCCACACAATTTTTTCAATCCTTCATTATTTTTCTTTTTTGCTTCCGGGAGGTAAGGTAATGGGGTCCGTACCACCATTTCTTGTACGAAATTTCAATGAAATTGTTACACAGGGCCTTGGCATGTATATCATTGATGAGAGAGCTATTGTAATTCAATATCATACATCTAATCTAACTCCAAAACATGTGTGGACATCCTACCTGAGTTTTGTTTCTGCTCACCATTTGCAACAGACCCTGTTTCCCGGTTATTTATTCATCCTCCTCTCTCTTCTTTTGGACATATTACTATCTTCAAAATCATCTTACTGTGCAAACAAACGAAACTCTCACATGGTAGGCCTCTATGGCTACCTATTGACACATTTCCATTATTCCCCCTACAAGCTAATGACCACACAAATATTAACCACATTCAACTTAAGAGCAAAACTTGTACATATTTCTTTTGCTGCTATTTTTATATCAAAATCAGAATTCCATTTTAATAGTTTCTGTGATCCTTTAATGCATACATTTGGTGTACAGCTTTAGTTTAGTGGATGTTTCTTTGTTTTTTGTTTACTTATTTAACTGTGGTGTGAATGATGATAGCCAAATAGTGAATTAAACATCTTTAGTTAAAGAAAATTCTGTGAATAGGAGTGACTAGGCAGGCATGGCATCACAGAAGGTTGTAACAAGAAAAAGGGAAGTTTTTGTCATCCATTTTAGGGTGTGTAGGTGAATGAAAGAAGATATCAGTGGAGAAAAACTTATTGCAACAATATCAGCAATGAGGTTTAGAAAAAGAAAAATAAATGCTTGCAGCTGGTGAGGAATATTCATGGAGGGAGGGAGGAATGAGGATTTTCTCAACCTGTTTATAACTTAATGGTCAGCACATGAACTGACTCAGACTTTTATTGGTGAGCCCCGCCTTGTTTGCAGTTGCATATGCAGTAAATGCCAAACAATAAACAAGCGACCAAATCATTCAAATGCATTATCTCAACTCTCTTTCAAATTCAAATTTACCTCATTTTCTAGGACATTCTCGTCCAATGCTTTTAATCCATCACTTAAATGAATGATTAATGTAAATCAACCAACCATGTTTTACATTCAGAGCCCTGCAATTTTTCTTGTTTCTTTATCTTCAATTCTATTTTGTGGGCTGCAATGCAACATTACAGTGACAGGAGTGATCCACCAGGTTTTGTGATAGGATAGTAACTAGTCACAAGTTTCTTTGCATCACACTTTCCACCCTTACCGATTTAACTATTCTGAAGTAAGAAGAAGGAAAAAAGGAAGAGTTATAAGTGGATGTACATTCTGAAAGCTAGCCTCCACATAAAGTTAATCTTATCCTGTGTAGGTAGCTAATAGATAGAGCTTCCAAAAGGTAGCTGCAGTAACTTCCTCCACATGGAAGGGCAATGTGGCTCCAAGAGGCTAAAGGTGGCCACATGTTTGTTCATATTTTCAAAACCATATGAAATACAGTGATGTCGCATTCAATCAAATGCTAAGACTATTTGTTCGAGGGATTCCATTTGAATAAAAACCAGTGGTAGCAAAACACATTCTTTTAACATTTTCCTGACTAAAAATTATTACTTAATTTACTTGGATCACCACCTATCTATAATTTCAACTAAATTTTTCCATATAAAGTATATTCAAAATATGAAAGTAATCTGAACCATTGATCTAAAATCACTTGGCATATTAATCTGAAGCATATGATCCAGAGTTACATCTTAAAAAAGGGTATGTTACGGGTATTTCTCTTTCAATAAAATAAAGACATGTCTGTTTCTTTTAGTAACATAAAAAAACAAAAATAGAAGCAAATCATGCAAACATCAAACCTACTTTCAAGGATGAATAGTTATTATGAGTAGGTGAGCAAAATTCAATAGGAATTTGAGCCATTGATAATGTTTTAAATGGAATCCAGTTGTTTAAGAAAGTTGTGAGGAATATGTTTTTATAATGGCCAAAGGGGATTAAACCACTATGGTTAAACAATGAATCTCCTTTATATCCCGTGAGCATAACACGCATAAAACAAATAGCAATTTTATCATTTTTACAAGTACATGTACCAGTCTGATTTATTTATTTATGTCAATTTGCAAAATAGGCATTGCAGGAAATCTAAAAAGGAAAAATATGTAGGGAAAAGGTTGTGTGGATTGAATTACAAGATAGAACTCAATTTCAATTGTTCAGTTTATTGATAACTGAAACCAATGTTTACAAGGTTTGACAAGAGAAAGCTGGTTCTTTCTGGGAAAGTAGCACTAACTCAATCATCTTACACAAAGCACCACCAGAGACTACTACTTCTCCACTGTAAAGAAACTTCTCTTGTGCTCGACAAGGATTGCTCCACCTGGCCAAACTATTCACAAGCCAACATTCTTCTAGAACAACCTTGTAATACCATACTGTACTGGTCCAACCTTTCTATGAGCAGTTGTACTAATCCCACCATATTGATGAGCTTTTGTTTGCAGCAACTTTGTATCAATGGCTATTCGGTCATCCTGCTCTATCTTGTTCACTCCTGCTCGTGTCATGAAAAAGGGGTTGGAATCAATATTTATTGCTATTTCTGGTGCTATTTGGCCATTCACACAACATTGCTGTGCAAGTTTTGATTGTAAAGATACACACTTCTCAGCTTCTGTTGCTGACCTTTCTTGTTTCCCAGAGGTTAATCTTTGATAATGATTCGTTGGGGGAGTAGGTTGAGAAGGAGGAACAGAACCTCTCATAAATGTCCTCGGCTCGTATGAACCCTTGACAACACTTGCATACTCGTATGGAATAACCGGCCCAACAACTTTACCAGGTTTCGCTGAAAACAAGAATGTTTGCTAGCTGATTACTGACAATGCTCATAAACTTGACAAAGCACGATGATATATGATAACAATGACATACCATGTGAAAATTTTTGCAGACCCTGAATGGACCTTGGCACAGGATTTTCTGTATCCCTGGAATTATTGCTGTATTCCTCAGTTGTTTGCCTGATTTTGCTGGAAGCAATATTTGATTGCTCTTTTGTGGGTACTGTATTTGAATGTATAATTGTTGACCTGTCGATAATTCCAAAAGGAAAATAAGGAAATCAAACAAGAAAAATTTAGTGTGATGTAATCTAATTAAGTTCCCCATTAATAACACTAAATTATGGCTCAGATAAATATCAATAACAGGTTTGAAATAATTGAGTGCATTTGCAACTCGTGCACGTCACTTCATCGACGATATAGTCAACAACATCTTACATTAATGCATCTTAGAAAAATGTATAGTAATTCCCTATGATCTAAAACCAACACCAAATTCACCGATTTAATTGAAAAATCAGTAAATCCGTCTTGCGTCCAGTCCAAATATACCACTAAATCAGACATAAGACAAATCAGTCAATGAGCAAGAAAATCAATGAGAAAAAGCCAAAAAACAGTTCCCAGTGAACCTATAAAAAATACTTAACAGACACCTTTTTTACTTCTAAGAAAAATGAAAAAAAAAAGGTTCAAATATTAATCATCATTTTTTAATTATAAATGTCAAATTGATACTGTTGTTAATAGACATTGCTGTTTAATGTTGAAATTTAGACACAAGTATAATGATATATTTGATTTGGACTTTTTTTATAAAATGCCGTTTCAACTTTAGCTTTTAGCCTTATAAAATTAAGATATCATGTTTCTTCAATATATTTTATGCATTTATTATATTATTATTTAATAGCTTGACCAGTCAAGTTTTAAACAGTGATAGCATCTATGCACATGGAAGATGAAATTAGAACAGGTATCGCGTCAAAACCAGTTGTCTGTATGTGTCAGTTCCTATTTGCACATAGCATAATTTTCTTAAGCATCTCATATAGACATTAGTGTATTCAACAATCATCATAGAATATTCAATCCTGTGTAATCAAGAGAACTTTTTTCCAACAACGCATGATAATAATAAATGACAATTAAAATCCAATGAGTTACTACATTAACGAATTACCTGGGAAGTGATACATGCTTTCTTTCAGGTGGCAGAACTGGACTACTTTTGCCACCAGTTTCCTCAAGATGAGTAAATTGCTTCTTGAATTGATCAACAGCACTGTGAAGAATAAGCACCAATTACGATAAGGAGAAGAATAATAGGGTAGAACGTGAAATATATATATATATATATTAAGGAAAATAAGATAACCAGTTGAAGAATGAACCGAAAACAAATAATAAAAACCTTGGGTAAAGAAAATTAGTTCTCTCTGTTCCATTCATGTAGTCTTTCAATAGTTGA
Source organism: Vigna umbellata (assembly GCF_029865625.1). Taxonomy (NCBI): domain Eukaryota; kingdom Viridiplantae; phylum Streptophyta; class Magnoliopsida; order Fabales; family Fabaceae; genus Vigna; species Vigna umbellata. The sequence continues at coordinate 12,560,384 of NC_142165.1, read as the reverse complement.
GGATGATACTCTAGAATCTCACGAAAGATTAACTCTCCAATTTCTTCCTTTGTGACTCTTCTCCTTTCGAATTCAAACTCCATTTTTGTAATAGGCTGGCATGATGGCTCCCTCTCAACTTTCGCAAGTCCCTTGAAGTAAGGATCAGCTAATGCCTGAAAATGCCAAATCCTTCAAAATTCTTGAGCAAGAAAATCACAAATTATTGCACACAATGAAACTGCTGTGTGATTGATTACACATTTCTATTTGTCCAAACTCCAAAAGAAAAAGCGTAAGTTCTAGAAACAGTTACTAATGTAACTAGAATAATTTTTCAACTCACACAAACAAAGCATAGAGAACAATATAACAAACCTCTTCAGCAGTTGGCCGGTCTTTTGGATCAAAGGCGAGTAACTTTTCAAGTAGTCGTAGGGCTAAAGGATCTGCATTAGGAAACTTTTGTGCAAATGGTATAGGCTGTTTTTTCCTCATACTAGTCAGGTATCTCCGTGCCTTATCATTGCGTACCTGCATCCAACACAAAGATTCAAAATTGTCGCCAAAAGAATGATGTTGGAAAATTGAATTTAAGCAAATGCTGACAGTTTCCCTCTACAGAGAAAAATAATTACCCGAGATATTGTATCAAGCGATGGCGTACCAAGCAGATCTGTCATTAGATCCAACTGATGCACAACATTTTTTCCAGGAAAAAGAGGCTTTCCTATCAATACTTCAGCAAAGATGCAACCTATACTCCAAATATCAATTGCTGGAGTATACTGCATTAAATACCTTAGCGTTAACCCACCAGAAGACACAAAACTAACAGAAACTAGAAACCAGTGGATTAATAATTAATAATAAATAACAGATTGGTCTTGGGTCTTACTTTTAGCTATTGAGGGGAAAGAACATAACAGAAAGCATGTATCATGTGTTGATATGAAATTTCTACACAAAACTATTGAGCATGAATTAGGGTATGGAGATTCAAGACTATGCAGAATTTGGTTCTCTTCTTTTATATTCAAGACTATACAAAAGAATCTTGAAAAAGTCATACCCGTGAGTAAAAGGATCCACAGAGCTCCGGTGCTCTATACCACCTTGTAGCAACATAATCCTATAGAAATAATATATTAAGTAAGCAAGAAAAACATCAGCCATCTGTTATCTAGCAAAGCTGTAAAATGGGTGTGAAACAAACAGAGGAAATTTTATGATGGAATACCGTCCAAAATACAGTTGTTGGCGTGTCACTAAAAGCAACTCTAGCTAACCCAAAATCACATATTTTAAGTTTACAGTTTGCATTGGCTAATATATTCTTTGGCTTCAAGTCTCGATGATAGACATTTGCTGCAATGTGTTGATAAATATTAGATCAGCATTAATACTGGCATTGAAGTCAGCAAAATTAAGTTGATTAATACACAGTAAAATATATAAAAAAAGGAAAATGAATAAGTAAAACATTTTGGTCAAACCACATAAGTTTAAGGAAATCCAGCCACGAGGTAAAAACAAAGTCAACAGCAACAGTTAGAAAAAAAAAACTGATATACATAATGCTGACATCTGCGTAAAGAGAAATGCAAAGGAATGATGCAATTTCAGTCACATTCCATTCAAGTGCTGAAAACAAGGTATAGCTATTATTAGCAACACAATGTGCATTCTAATAAGATATTGATAAACAAGTAAGTATCAGATATTGAAAAATACCAGTGTGAATATACTTCAGTGCTCGAAGTAACTGGTACAGAAAAAATTGATAGTGCTCTTTTGTTAAGTCATCATTGGCTTTAATGACTTGATGCAGATCAGACTCCATTAGCTCAAAAACGACATAAATATCCTTAAAGTCCCTCCTCGAAGGTGGCAACATAACATGCTTAATTTCAACAATATCAGGATGTCGAAGAAGTCTAAGCAACTTTATCTCACGGAGAATACGTGCAGTATCAGATACATGCTCGAAGATATCATGTATCTTTTTAATTGCTACTTTCTCGCCAGTATGAGTGTCTATAGCTGAACAAACAACACCATAACTGCCTTTCCCAATGACTTCTTGAATTTTGTACCTGTTGGCATCGCCATAATCGGAGAAAAATTCCATCTCCATTGAACCCTGTTGCAAAGATATAAAAGTAATCCACATAGGAAAATCAGGCATGCCCAAATTTGGTCATCTACAAACGTTAATAAATCAAGCTAAAGCAACAAATTGGAAATAAGTTTTCAAAGTAGATAAATTGAAATTAAAATAATAAATAAACATTCTTTGCTATATCTCAGAATCCATGATCCATCCATAAGTTCAATACACATTAAACAAACAAAATTGCGTGTGCCATATAATTTACATTATGGAACTAACTCGGTATTGAAGAATCATAGACTCAGATTGGAAACTATATTTTCAGTAATTTGGTCATGTCAGCAACGTAGATTGGACTAACACAAGCAAAATAACAAACAATAAACAAAAAAACACATTGTCACCATAAACAGCGTCACTCCCCGTCCCCAGCTTGTTCCAGCCAAAAGGAGAAAATATAGCGCTTAAAACCATAAACACATCACAATTCTTAGACTATAACTTTTCTCTTCCCCAATTAACCATTTGTTGTCATTCACCGACGTTTATTTGGGAGAGTCAATCTCGTACAATGCACCTAACGCGTGCGAAACACATCTCAGAAGACGTAGAAACAAAGAAAAGCAAAAGGGTGGGTTGATTGAGATGGAAGATCAACCCCAGGAATGCAATCTAGCAAGTAAAAAGAAGAACCACGCAAAATTCATGAACATATTAGAGTACTGCAGAAATGGTGAAAAAAAATAAAGACCCTGTCAACCAAACGTCACGTGGGGGAGAGAAATTATGTCACTGGTGGACTAAATATAAGAGAGCTAACTAACATCATAAGAAGGCCCCATGGAAGAAACATGGCAGAGCCTCGCTACCTCGCCTAGACTTAAGTAATCTAAAATTCTGAGAAGTAACCCACCAACACAGAAGGAGACAAAATTTTAGTTTTATCATTCATTACTCTGCTTAGATACAAAAAGGGCACCCTCATCATTCATTCAGGGACAGAGAAAGACTTGAAAAAAGCAATACTTTTAGTGAAGCAACTAATAAGAGTAAAGCATAATGAAGAAAACAAACAACAAATCCACCTTTTTTCTGTGATCTTGCTGCATTCTGAGACAAGAGCCACTACAAATTAAGCCACCAATAGGAAAGACATAGAAAGGTAAGGTTCAATTTTGACATAAAACAAAAGCCAAGCACATTTACCCCCCCTACCCCAGCTCCTTCAACCCACACAGAATCCAAATACAACCCCACCTCCAATCCCAACACCAAACTGGCACATGAAGCGACGTAGATCTAACTCAGAGACAAAACTCACCCATCTCTCTCTCACCCCACACTCAGATCCCAGAGGAGCTTCTTCAACCAAAAGCGCGTTTGAGGAAGCTAAAACGAGTGGCCCGGAAGAGGAGTACACCGACACAAGGAGAAAGAGTGAAAATTTTGAAAGGCTTCGTTGTTGGAATGAGTTGTTTGTTGAGTTGTATGAGAGGGTGGCTCTTCTCTCTCTCTGCTTCGCATTCGCTTGTGAGATACGGATATGGTATGATTCTTATTATACCCAAGTGGCGTATTTGATATTTAGAGAGAATATGGAGGGTGTTTTCGTAAATTCAGGTTCCTAAAACCTGGTTACGAAGTAAGATGGCAGATACTGTTCTGGAATTACCTGTCTGTCTCCTCTCCAACTTACATGGCATAGGGAATGTGCCAAACACGTGTCACCTTCCAAAATATTAATCTCACAATTTTCATTTTCAAAGATATAATATTTTTATTTATTTACATGGTTTTATTTTTTTGATATTTTTCACAACTTACAATTCAAAATGTCTTTTTTCCAAATAACCCTTAAATATTTATAAATAAATAAAACGTCTTCAAAATAATTTTTTCTTCTACATTTATCTTTCATTTTAAACATATTATACTTATTATTATTACTATTAAAATATAATGTAATTCTTAAATATATGAACTGAATTGCATTTTAATAATAATGTATATAAACTAAATTTCATTTTAGTGACAACGTGTAAGAATCTATCTGAAATAAGGGACAAGTATAAATAATTAAAATTATTTTTAGAGACTTTATTTTAATTTATTAAAATTTGTGTACAATTTTAAGATTCAAGTTTACCACTTTACTAATTTATTGGTGTAAATTCTTAAACCAAGATTAAAAATGATATGATGTTAAAAGTAAAAGAACACATAATAAAAATATTAAGAAATAATCATCCATAACAAATATAGTGATATTGTTTAGAATTAGGGAAAGTGTCTCATTCATTTAGCATGTTAGTTTAATGTTATATTTATCATTTATTTCCATAAGAACAAAATTACAAACATTTGTCTAGCCATATACTATCATGCTATTATTAGCTACAAACGTCAAACTAATGATCACAATAATAATATTAAAAGTGACCCCAAATAGTTAATAATACCCACGACATTAATAATCTCACAAAAATGTATAATTAAAATTCAACTCTATTAATCCATTCCAAATAGATGTGAATTAGGTCTTATAAGATTAATTAGTTATTCAATTAAAAAAATTAAAGTTAATTTTCTTTTATTCAAAAGATATATATATATATATATATATATATATATATATATATATATATATATATATATATATATAACCTCTAAATAAATCATGTGAAATATGGATGAGACTTGCTTTAGACAGATCCCAAGACATTCATCGAACATAATAAAAGATCACATCAAAAATGTTGTCTTATACATTAATTAACTTTAACCTTTTTTCTATTAAAGCTGTGCATCACAAATAGTGCACATTTAGCAATTAATTAATATATTCGTATAAACTTTAACCTTTCTTTTACTTTACACTTACTTTACTTCCACAACAATACCAGACATTCTAATTAACCACAGGATTTAGCAACACATCCAACAGAGACAGAGTAAATCGTTTTCAAAATCAAAACAATGATATATCCACTGCAAATTCAGACATTTACTATTCAATAAATCAAATTCTTCTTAATTTTCATCAGTGTGTATCGATATCATCTTCGAGATCTCGTTAGTGTAATATCTTTGAAAATGAATTTTTCGATTTAACATAATTTAACAAATACTTTGGGAAGTAAGTTTTATATCTATTCTTAGTTGTCTTAGAATTGAAAAATATATATTTAGTTTTGTTCTATGTAAGATATATTAAAACTTGTCTTTAATATCCCAAAGGATCACATTCTATATTTAAAATACATGCTGAAAATATATACCATTTATATATGTAAATTGTTATCCTTTTAAAAATTATTGGTTACACTATGCTATAAAGGACTTAGCATTTTACATAACATGTATAATCTTAGTTATAAAAAAATAAAACATTCAATAGTTTTCCACTTTGCTATAAGAAGTAAATTTAGTGATGGAATTGAATACATTAGTGTTTTCCCTTACTTTAATTTAGTGTAAATTTTAGCAATATTAAAGTGGGGAACAACATGAGCATGCTTACATGACACGTGTAAGGCATATTTCACGCTTACGCTATATGGATTCATGAGTCATGCATCAACATATGGTTTCATAAAACTATAATTATTTTAATTCAAAAAGTCTTATTATCATTCTAGAAATATAGTGTTGCAGATTATTGGCATTTTAAATTAAAATAAAATGTAACAAAAGACATCACAGGAATCTACTAACCTGGGTGTTAGGTTGCATGAAAGGTTGTCCATAACCTCCAAAATGGACATTTTATCTGCACTGAAAACGCATTCTTGACAACATTGCCTCCAAAAAGAAAGAAAGAAAACAATAATATAATAATTAAGGGTTAAATGGATTGAAGGTTATGCAAAGTGACGTAACAACAACAGTAAAATAGTATTAATAAATCCAGGTTGCGTTTTTTAATTCAGACAACAAGGAACCAGAATTTAGCAATTCGAGATTTGGATTTAAAAATTCTTTATAATAAATACATTATATTTTTTAAAAGTAAACTTCTTTGGATTTTCTTAAATAATAATGTTAAAATAAACAATCACTGACAAAAAAATCTTGTATTACCCAATAAAATATTGACTCAACAGAACATTAATTTATTTAAATTTAAGAAAATGGAGAAAGAAAGGATTGTGACGTGGCACAATAATGAAACACAAGAATTTTGGCATCCCGATACGTTATTACTTTTAATTTTGTAAGTTTTATAATTTTCTAAGTTATTTATAGTTCATTCCATATTAATTAATATTTAAATTATTTCATTAGTTTCAATTTGAAGCAGCTGTTTAGTAAAATTGATTATAATAAACTATAGAGTATTAGATTTTATGGAAAATTATTGGTAGACCAAAAAAGAGAAACCTAATTTGGATGATGAAGGATCGAGGTTTAGAATAGTGATTCACGTATTTGACCTTCCCTTAAGTTAGGTGTCTAAATACAGGTAGGCGTATTTTAGTAGAAGAATAAACGTCGAGGTATAAATAGGCAGCAAGAATATTCTATTAGGAGCAGAGCAGATGTGGGACCTTCTCACTGTCGGTTGCATTGCACCTACCTACCCGTGCTTACTATCTCTCTATTGCAAAGGATATCTATCTTATTTCCATCTTCTGTTTTTCTTTTCTTATTCATCTATCAAACTTCACGTAAGTTTAAGGATTCTTACCATGTTTCACCCTTTCCATATTCTGCATTCAAATCTCATCATGATTGAACAACCCTTCTCACTAATTATCTGAACCTAAACGCCGCTTTAGTGGCCATTCACAACTGAAAAAAATTGTAGTTTGGACCTGTGTAAAAATTCATACCAGGTAAAGTTTCCTTTAAATATATTATCAAGTTACATTCATAATAACCGAGACCGTCAATTGGAATTGTACAACAGATTGCTGTATGAAACCATAACTTTCAATTTCAGTACAATCATTGTAAGAAAAACTATCACTGTAAAATGTCTGAGATACATTACCATCTGCCGACTTTTTCCCTTAATTGCTACGTAATGTGGAACAATATAGCAGATTCAGCAGTGAGTAATTACAATCATTTTTTAGATGTCACGACAACACCTTGCATGGTCATTGTACCAGAATTTCTGGAAAGATAATTTCAGTTTCACTCACCGTACAGAAGTGTTGTGATCATGCTAATGAATTTTTCCTTCATAATTCAATACCTGGGAAACTATATAATAAATCACTTGTAATCCTTCACAAGACGATACATTAAAATTACTGCTAATTTCCATTTACTGGCAGAAATATCTTTTACGTAACACGGGCCATCCAAAATTTTATACAGTGGATGAATGGAAAGGTTCAATTTAATTGCCTTTCTCTCCCCAGAAGAACGGTTGCAGTTGTATTAAAATACAAGAGTTAAAATGCTTCTTTATAATTCAACAGTACCATGAACATTCCATCTTTTGATTGTGTCCATTAATGTGACCTCGAGACAGCTCTATCTAACCAATATGAAGCATAGGTGGCTTTACCAACCAAGGGAATTCTTTGACTGCTGCAATTTTACGTTATACGAATTTTCTATCTCTTCCTGCAGTATTCATTATTTAAAATAGTTAAGCTATGTATACTTGAATGCTGAATCTGTAATAATACGGTATCAAGTTAGTAAGATAAACAGCATCAACACAAATGTTTTTGATGAATTTGAGTTGTAATGCCACAAAAAATACGTATAAACAAACAGAAAATGAGTCACCGTTCCAAGCATTCCCTTATTACTCCCTTTCAAATATATATTCCAAATGGTTAATAATAATGGCATTGAGGTTAACTTAATGCAGTTCGGTGCAGTGGTGAAAATATACCTTGCAGGCTTTTAATAAAGGCTGTAAGAATGACGATCTGAAGAGCGTAATGGCATGTCCAAGCGAAGTTCTATTCAATTCTGACATCAAACAAGGTATTAAACCACTTTCAATTGTACTGGAATCCAAGTTGCAATTAGCATTAGAGGGAGCATATTAATGTACATAACCTGAACTCGAAGAGTCCAAGACACACTGTGACGGCAATGTGAAGATTTTACAAAAGGAAATTTCGATTGTTCGAGTGTAATTAACTTACCACCATCAACATCAGATCTTGAGCCTTCGTAATTAAGCTCTTCTATCAGCTGCAATGTCACATACAACTAAAAATATTAAGCAAGATCCAGACACGAAAAGTGTTCAGAAAAAAAATTTATGGTACAAAACTACAAATGCAATGGTGAAATACAGGCATATATTTTATGCCCCCACTTTAGCCATGTCAAAAGGTGATATTTCCTTTTTCCACATGAAAATGTGTTGGAAAAGGGAGCGAGTTTCACTATGCATGTCCCAAATACTGTTAAGTAATATATAGGAACTTCCCTCATGAAAAATACGCAAATAACTGAACCAGTGGAAAGTTTTCCCCTCCCTTGAATGCAGGTAAGAAAATTGCATTGCAGAATAAGTTTACCTGTGAAAGGGTGGGCACTGTAGTAGGATCAAATTCGTCGCACCGATTTGGATCAATTGGGACACAAACACGACCTACAACGAAGAAGAATACCATGTAATGCTAAACAATCAAAGTGAATTCGATCAAACAATACCGGGAGAGAGCTTTATAGTTCAACTTTTCTCTTTAAAATCAGAAGGCAAAACCATATGATTATAATGTCATCGGTGAAAATCCCAAGCCTCAAATAAAAAATTCAATTTATTGTCAATAAAAATTGTGCATAAACATATTAGACACTGACCTGTTTTAGGATGTACACAGAATGGTGCCTTGAGCAAATGATTCATATGTTTAGAAACCTATAACACAAACAGTCTTAATGAACAACCTGAACTTAAAATTAGCCAAAAGGTGTTATTGGTAATACAGAGACATTGCCGGGCACTTAGACTACAGAAACGGTACTATTATGAAAGATAAAGAGTATATGGGAAAAAGGGAAGCAGTTGATCGACAAACCTCCATATCAAGCCTCGGATATGTAAAGGAGAACACAATCTCTTCAACACATCGGCGCAGCCCTTGGGCCTTCATAAAGTATTACGGAAACATTAATAATAAATGGAAACAATAAATCATATGCTTGTTCCATAAAATTCCGCATCATTGCATACAATTTACAATCAACTTTAAATGAATAAAAGAAGCATGTAACAACTGTAGGAGGTCACACCAAGAATTTCAAGACAATATGGCTCTAGAGTTTCATGCTCTTTCGATTTTTAAAATGTTGGTACAAATATTGAAGACCGCAGACTGCATTTCCTAAAAGGAAGCTTACATACCTTATGTTTTCCAGATTGCAGCAACTGTTTGAGTTGTTCCCATCGAACAACATTGATGTCTTCTTTTGTACTAGAAGACCGCCTACTATCGTGCCATCTCCCCCGAAGTTCAGAAGCAATAGCTGCAAAAGGTAAACCGCCTAAGATAGTAGCAGGAAATAAAGTAACAAGGTTCATATGAAGGAAGGACAGGAAAAAAAAGTACATTCATCAGGAATCATGCTTAGAATTTTCTCATATCTCTCCTCAGTAGCAAGTAAATTTTGTCCGGTAAGCAGACTTTTCTCGAAATAGTCTTTGAGAACGTTAGTGTATGATGTCCTGGAATAATAAAATACAGGTTAGGATACAAAATAAGAGATCTGGTTCGAAAGGTTAAGCATTCGTATAAAGACTTACGCCAAGAAAGGATGAAGGGCAGCACCCGTCAAAGAAACCTTCTTATGACTATTTTCATTGCCCTGGACAGCATATATGAAATCAACAAACACTTCCACATGTATTCGAAATCCACTTGTCATCAGTATACTTTACCTTGTAGACACGAAAATAGTCAGCAATAGCACCTCTCTGCTCATTAGACAGCCTGTATGAGAAAAGGTGGTGTTTGAATTTATGACTGTACACGATCACAGGTAGACAAAGGATAACTTTTGATTGTTCAGTGCCTCACCTTCTTGCCTTCCCATCACAGACCCAGCAATGAACACCTCTGCGTCCACTGTATACCCAGAGAACGTGCTTGAAACCAAAGTCATCTGAAACAGTAGCCCCAAAGCAAAAGTCAACAAAAGTTACTAATAAAGCACATGCTCCCAAATAACGCCCACTAGATTTGTACAATAACTAAGTAGGCTCAAAGTTGCAGCTTGCAAAGCTAGTGTATATAAATTTAGTGCATGTTAGATATTCTATATCCCTCGGAGTATTTTGACTATTTTCGTATAACGAAGAAAGTCTGAACTCAAAGGACAAAATGAGCTAGGAAAAGAAAATCGCAATCTTTGATACGAAGATTAACACAATGAAAGATCAGAAGTGGCATGAGAACAAATACAAAAGAGATGCTTGATGAACCTCAAAACATGCAATCAGTGTGATTAACATCCAATAGTACGAAATATCGCTGAGTGACCCACTTAAGAACCGAGACTCCTCTAACAAGGTATATGAGGCATTGTCGAAGTCATACATTCCTCAGCAATAAAGATGTCAGTTAATTAAGATGTTGAAATAATGAAATGTACAAGACACAGCCTAGACTATAGCCACTCTCATAAACTTTCAAGTAGAAATTATGTCTCTTCCTGCTTCGGCAAAAAGAAACCTATTATGCTTAGAGATGACCACCCCAGTAAGTTAAGTCACCTGGTGATTATGAGGCAAACTTTTGTAATCTGATAGGATTTCCACCTGGTGATTTACACCCATTCCATGGTCTTTGTATGTTAAGATATGTACTGCTATCTAATTATTTCAATGCAATGAATATACATGGCAAATTTGCAATGTCTCTCTAGTATGATATAAGATGCATACTAGTACCTCTCAAGGCAGTATCAATCACTTTGATTGCTATAGTCATTAACGGCCAGCAAACCAAACAAACGTCAGCACCAGAGCAGCAGTATCTAACATCATCATAGTCTGTCATATCCTACAGAGGCCCAAAAAATAAAGGGTGTCAAACGTGAAGAAGACCACAATAGCTAAAGGCTTCACTTGGAGACTCAGAAAAAATCTTACTATATCGAAAATCAATTCCCTCTCAACTGGGGCAAAGACATTATTTTCACTCTGCGCATAGGCATACCTTTTTGCAGGCTGAACCAAACAAAACACAAAGAACAGAATACGTGAGTGAATAAAAGCTACATCTTATCATCACAAAAGGATTGACGAAGAAAATAACACCATTGTAATTCCTGCATGAATTATAAGAACTTGTTGCCTAACAATGGAGTCTAGCTAGTGAGGGTCTGGAGAAGGAGGGCACATTACATCAACAGAGTAGACAGGCCCGATATCTATCTTAACAGGGGACTTCTCTTTGACTGAATTTTCGAGCTCATGTGCATTGTTGAAAGATTGGAAACGCAGATAAATATCATCCACCAGAGTGAAGGAAAACTCTCTCCGTCCCATATAGGATTGATCACAACCAGGGTGCTTCGCATCTACAAACAATCCCCACAAAAATGTAAAATCTAAATTAAAAGCAAAGTTAATTGTGTCCCAAGTCACTAAATTAGGAGATGTTCACTTTGTCCATTTATAAAAATTACACAAAGAGACGGATTTCAGAAAAGAACAAGGACAACAAAGTCTAGCATATTTCTATAAACAAGGAACAGAAACTGATATGATTATTTTAGAGAGATTAACGACGGATATCAATTTATTGGTGGGACTAGAAACACATTAGAATTAAGAATGTACACTCTTTAGAAACAAAGATTTGGCGATATTACCGTTGCCATAAGACACCCATCTACATAAATCGGCAAAAGGAAACAGCTTTCCTGAGGAAACGAGAAGAGGAAACGTTGAAGAGAAGTCAAACCCAGTACAAACCAATACAAATTATGATACTTTGATACGGAGAATAAAGGAACAGAAAAAACGGGAAGTAACGAACCGTAATATAGCTTAAGGTGATTGAGATTTAAATCGGGTTCTTGTTGTGGGATCATTTGCTTTGCGACCGAAACTGTGAAGTGGAAAGAAGAATTGGATTTGCGAAATGGGAAATCGAGGAATGCAGGAGTACAAGGGAAATGGCGGGAAGATAAAGATATATCTAGCGGGAAAATCAGGCCCTAATGGGCCTACTCCTATTCGGCCCATTCGACTTTGATTGCTATAATAGTCATTAACGACCAGCAAACCAATTGAAAAAAAGTAATTGAAAGATATTCAATTAATTTAATTTGAATTCATGTTCTTTTTCAATTATAATTGTTTTACCTTTTTGGATTTTATTTAAAAATTTCATCATATAAAATAATAATAAAAAACAGTTTTACTGCTTCCATACAAATATTTTAACAAATTAAAAATTAAGAAAACATAAATTCTATAAATTTATAAAAAAATATCTACACAATTATATATATATATATATATATATATATATATACACACACACACACACATAAGAGATTTTATTTTTAGTGTCATATTTTCTTTCCAATTTTACCTTTAAATAATTTTTATAAAATCTAACCGTTTTTTTCTTGGCTGTTTTTAAATTTTATTATTTTTTCAAATTAAAAATTACCTATAAAATTATAAAAAATATTTATTTAATAAATTTTATAATATAACACTATCAATAATAATTTTATTATTTTATTATTATTATAAAATAAATATCTTAAATTATGTTAAGTTTAAATAGTTACTTATTTATTTATTTATAAAAAAATCAATGTTTAAACCAATGAAGTTCATTATATCTTAACAACACGACATAATCACATATTTTTTGTAAAATTATATTTGCATGTGTTAAATATGTTTTTAATCTATTACTTTTCACTAAAAATTAATTTTTCCATTTAATTTTAGACAATTTAATCTCTACCTTTTTAAAAGTAAACGTGAATTTAATCATTTTAAAATGTCAAATCAATTTAATAAAATTTAGATAAAAAATTAAATTCACATTTTTTTTAATTTGAATACTAAATTGAATCAAAACTTCAAAAAAAATTAATTTTTATCAAAAATTAAATAATAAAAATATATTTAATTTTTTTTATAATAAAAAAAACATAATCGTAAAATAAACTTTTTACTTGGTTATCAGACAGTAAACAATTTTCTACTTAGGTAAAAATTACCATACATTCAAATTATCCGATGAAGGGATGATAGAATCGTAATTAGTTGTTTGAGAGAAACTTTCTAAAAATATATAATACATTTTAGAATGAGGTATGTGGAATGAATTTTCCAAATAAGATGTGTCACGGGATATTTATTTCTTTTTTTTTGCAATGCATTGCCTTTCTTTTCCTTTCTCAGTTAGTAAAAAAATCTAGTAATAAATATTTTAGCTAAAGTTAACCGATTATTTTTCAAAAGAAACAAATTTGATTTTTTTAGGAATCATCTAACATGATTTTTAGTCTTTGTAAGATTACTAGTATAATTTAATTACTCTTAACAGGGAGTGATATGCTAAGGACAAATAGACTTTTATTCAATTTTAATTATTTAATGGGTAGAAAAACGTGTAAAATTTGATTTTAATTCCTCTACAAAAATTGGACCATTTTTGTTTTTATAATTTTCGGTCACAAAACCCACTTAAAACTCGACTAATTGTGTTTAGATATTTTTGGAGCCAATTGTCTCCTTCAGTATTACAAAACTTAGCGCATTTTCTGTTTTAAGTTGCTAGATGTAATATATATATATATATATATATATATATATATATATATATATATATATATATATATATATATATATATATATATATATATATATATACTCAAATTAGCTGCTCACACAATAAAGGAGGTAATGGAGGCACAATTAGTTCCTCGGAAGTTTTGTTATAGATAGTGATTGCAATGCATAAATTATTTAAACGCGATAAATTCATTTCTATCTTTTTGAAAATTCCAAATATTGTGAACAACACAAACTTTATTGTGTTACGTATTGAGCATAAATCCTTAATTTCCTAATTCTGCCATGTTTAGATCTTTATTTGCTTTTCCTATGTTTGAATTTGCATTTGTTTTTCTCATGTTACAGTGAAAAGGAAGAAGAAACAAATATTAGAAAGTAACATAGAAGAGATGAAACTTAGAAAATAGAGAAAAGAGAAGAACTAATACTTACGCGGTGAAAAGAGTGTATAATTTGCAAAGAAATTATTGAAGAAAATAAAAAAAAAACTGAATGAATATGCCGTGTACGTATAGGTATATATACGTGTACGTATAGGTATATATAGGTGTATGTCGTGTACGTCATGTACGTATATGTTCATATGTATGTATACGTGTCTATATATATATTCCGTTGATTCAATAAAAGAGTTGAAAAGGAAAAAAAGTTTGGGATGAAGAATAATGTCCCATCTCTAGCTCAGTTTCTTTCAGTGGAAAGAATAGTTATTAATGAAAATAGAAGTAATCAAAGCCTCATTTTGAGTTTGCATTGGCCGAAATATTGCATAAGAAATTCACTGTTCATCAATGACACCATTGTTCCCTCACTCCATAAGTACAGATAAAAAAACACAAAAATAAAGCACGCTAACAACAAAGGGTTTTTGGTTCACTCAGGGTTATTTTCATGCATGCTAATATATTGCATAGCTATGTTCCATCTTTTTAAAAGAAATTAAAAGTAATATTAAAATGACAGGCACCTTTCTTTAGTTGTTTTGAGGTTGTTGGTAGAAAATCTATGTTAGTCTTTCACTTCTTGCATATTCTTTTTCTTTCTTAAAACAAACTAATTTTTGTTTGAAAAGATCTCTCTTTCGAGTTCCTTTAAAAAATATTGTGTTTTTATTAGAAAAAAAATTATTATATTTTTTAGTTTTATTTTTATTACATGATATATTATAAGAATAAATAATATATATTTTTAAATAATTTTAACATTAAACTTCAATGTTTAGATTGGTATCTTATATTTTTAAAATTAAAATATAACATTTTACATTACTTTGAATTTTAATGAAAACTATGAATATTACAAAAACATATAATTGTAAAAATATGATAAAAAAATATTGTGCTACGTATTTTGTGTATAAATCTTAAATTTCCTAATTCTGACTATATTCGAATCTGCATTTGTTTCTTTCATATTCTGATTTGCATAGGTTTCTGCCATGTTATTGAGATTACGTGAGAAGAGAGAAGAAATGAAATTTAGAAAGTAATATATAAGAGACAATAAATGAAACTTAGAAAGTAACATAGAGGAGAGAAAAACTAAAACTTACTCCACAAAATGAAAAGAGTGTATAGTTTACATTTGAAGAAATGATTGAAAAGAAAAAAGGAAAATTATATATGAATGTGCAGTGTACGTAAAGGTGTGTATATGTGTACATACATGACATATCATATATGTTCATACGTACGTACATATATGTTTATATACGTACGTACATGTATGTATACATATATACATACATATACATCTATACACATATAAAAATGTACATACATATACATACATTCACTTACATATGTGTAATAGATTTTGTAGACTTTAATTTTGATACAAAGGATAAAGACAAGGTATGTATATGTATGTATGTACGTACATGTATATATACAAGGATGTATGTATATGTACGTACGAATATGTATATATACTCAAATTAGCTACTCACAATGAGTGAGGTGATGTTCGAGAGTTTTGTTTTAGGTAGTGATTTGAATGCACAAATTACCTAAATGCGGTAAATCAATTTCTATTTTTTTGAAAATTCCAAGTATTGTGGCCAAGACAAACATTATTGCGCTACATACTATATGCATAAATCTTGAATTTCCTAATTTTGTCATATTCAGATATACATTTGCTTCTTCCATGTTCAAATCTGCATTTGTTTCTGTCATGTTACTGAATTTACAGTCAATGAGAAGAGAGAAGAAATGAGACTTAAAAAGTAATTAAGAAGATAGAAGAAATGAAACTTAGAGAAAAGAAGAACTGAAACTTACTCAACGCAATGAAAAGAGTGTATAGTTTGAGTTTGAAGAAATGATTGAAAAGAACAAAAGGAAACTATATATGAATGTGCAGTGTACGTATATGTATGTATATGTGTACATACACGACGTATCATATATGTACGTATATGTTCATACATATGTATACGTACATATATGTTTATATATATATATGTATACATATGTACATATATATATATATATATACATATATGTACGTATTTTAATGTCTAAGAGACACGTGAAACAATTCATATGAACATTGCCCAACTTTATATGGAAGGAGACACAATACATTTTTTTTTCATTCTCTGTTGAATGATGAGGAGTTAACATGGGAAGATTTGCAAAAAGAGATGTTGGAGAGATATGGAGGAACGGGGAAGGAAAGGAAGTGTTTATGATTAGTTAGCTTCTCTGAAGCAAACAGGAAGTATGAAGGATTATATTATAAGTTTTGAATATTTAACTGCCAGGTACCACGAGTGAATGACAAACCGTTTTTCTCGTACTTTAATCCTGGCTTGAAGGAAGAAATTCGTGCAAGGATGCGAAACTTGCATGGTGCAAATCCTTTCTCTTGGGAAATAATGATGAATGTGGCCTGTGCCATTGATGTGGAGATGTCAAGGAAAAACAGAGTGTGACAGGGAAGGAGTGAGCCACGTGGGGATGGTAGAACCCAATTGAGAAATTGACACATCTTTAGTGTGATGGGTAAAACAGACCTAAGGCAGAATGAGGGTAATTGGGGAGGAATGAAGGAATATATATATACAATTACGCAAACTTAAATCAAAATGAAGGAATATATATATATATATATATATATATATATATACACACACACACACAATTACGCAAACTTATTTTAAATGAAAAATAACGATAACATCTACGACTTTATGTATTATAGAATACATTAACTAAACTGTTTAGGAAGTATAAAGAGGAAACTATACTTAGACCAAACACTTACTTAGTAGCACACCAAGAGAAAACCGATCGGTCATTAACTGAAATTTTCCACAGAAGAAGAATCCAGTCCAGATCGAATACCCAAGGATAACCGAACGGTCAATAAATGACTCTCGGTTGACAACACAGAATTACGCAATATATTGCAGACTTTAAAAATCAAAATCATATCTCAAACCATTTCCTCATCATTTAAAACTCATACATTCATACCGCCAAACATGCATTAATAACCATGCTTCATATTCATCCAACGATCAACAACCATTCAATCATCCAAACAAAGAATTATAATCAAATTATATAAGCTTCCCTTACCTCTAAGCGTAGCCGGACGTTCACGGTTTGCAGAGAATCGTTCACCACCAAAATTCTTAGAAGTGTGTTCAGAATGAGATGATAACTCATGCACCAGAAACTTGGTTTGCATGTACCAGAAAACACAATGTTGTGAGAGTGATGAACTTACCAACTCAAACCAGCAACTTGATCGATGTAAAAGAAAGCTCTTGACACCAGGAAGACTTAAAAGTGATCTGATTGTTGATCAGGAGAAGGAAAAGGTGAGAATTCTTAGAGAGAAGTAGGGGATTTGTAGAGAGAAGGAGGAGAGAAGGAGGAGAGAATGAAAACTCAGAAGGTTGAAGACGAAGGGTGCATGCAGAAAAGTGGCACGAAATTTGAAAGTTTAAGTTTTACTCCTACCGTCAAAATCGATCGTCCAATCTGCATCACACACATGTCTTCCACTTTCTGAATTTCAGTCCCCCTTGTACTTACACATGTAATCCACTAAGTTGGGGTTTTAAAGGGTCTGACATCTTCTCTTTTTAATCATTAATTCCAAAATCATCTACATTTATATATAAGTTTTCATATAACAACACGAGTTATACAATCATCGCACAAACACAAACAAATAAGATGGACTATCATACACAAAAACATTCAAAATTAAGATATATATATTTAAATTTTATAGCAATCAATTATGATACACTATATAAATGCCCATGTTTTTTAAATAGAAAATTAAGAAACTAGTTTAAGGTTTAATTCTTCAATAGTTACTAATGGTTGAATTAGTTGTAATAAATAAAAATTAAATAATTTAATATTATAATACAAAAAAATGATAATTTGATGCTATTTTTAACATTCAAAATAAATATACAAATCTAAATAGCATGTATTATAATAATCATGGAATAAATTTATTTACAAAATACAAAAACTGAAAAACTAATATAATATATAATCATAGGAAAATAAGAAAGAAATTGATATATATGACTAAATATATATTTTACCATTAAATATAATTCATTTAAATTTATAAATTTGTTAAATATATATATTTTTTAGAATAAATTAAATTTGTTTTTTTAAATCACGTTTTGAAAAGTTTAATCCATCAGTTTGACCGTTTTTGACTGGGTTTGTTTCCAAACTTGTTCTTTGACTGGTCAAATCAACTAGTTTGATCCAATTTTCAAAACTATAATAAATACGATTATTATTCAAAATTTAAAGTTTTATTCAATTTTTAAATTTTAAAGTTGAAAATTCACAGTAATAAAAAATTATAATAATTACAACACAATTTGTCTATTGAATTATTAACTTATTCTTTTAAACCTAAGTATTTATAATTAGTTTAAATTTGAAAATTATAAATATGTTTAATATTTTGTTTTTTTTAATAACATATGTTATCTACTATTTACTATTATTTCCTTTTTTTATTTTTGAAAAAAAAAATAATGATATTTGCTTTCTCGCATTTCTCTAGTATGTTATTAATTATATTATATTAGTCTGATATTATATTTATAAGGTATTGAGTAAAAAACTTGTCTGTCACACAATTACATGAATAATGGGAGAAGTAAAAAGACGAATAACAGACTTCAATTTTTTTTTTCATGTTATGGGAAAGCAATTTGTTATTTGTTTTTATTATTTCTGAATTTATGATATTTTCTTATTTATATACTATCCTTATATATATATATATATATATATATATATATATATATATATATATATATATATATATAAGTATTAAAATTATGACAATAAGACAAAGACATACGTAAACATTTATTAACTAAACACTTTAACTATTCAAATTGTTTAAGAAAAAAATTGAATTACATTACACGTTTAATGTTAAGATGTTAATGTTCAAATGTTTCAATTAAATAACAAAATAGATTTTACTTTGATTTAACTTTAGTTATATAAATTTTAATAACCAGAAAATAATATTGTAATGATTAAAAAATTATAAATTGATTCATTAAAATCACGTATATAAGTTGTTCATTGAAAATAATTATATATTATTATAGATAAAAATATTTGGTTTTAAATACCAATATAAGACAAAATTAACTAATATAAAATCAAATTATGTTTAATTAATATCAGATAAATTTTAAAGATACGAAAAGTAATCCTTTATTATACAAAAATATTTAGATTTAAATACCCGCCATTTTAAGGGATCGCGACATCTATCTTCTAACAAAAGTCAATTACAATGACCAATTCTACTTAAACATATATAAAATATTACTTGCATTTTTATTCTTTATTTGTTACTTCGACTAAATAAATCACAATTATTTACATTACATTTTTAAAAGTATTTTATTTTTCACATATAACTTTGCAAATCAATTATCTATCTTTTAATTGAATAAAAAGTATTAAAATTAATCCAACAAAATACAAATTCTTATTGGCTTACAAATAATGTTAAGAAACTTGTGTCATTGATGTAAGAAAGAGAAAACAGAAATGAGAAGAAGCAGCCATAGATACGTGAATCTTCTTAACCTTTCCATACAATCTACGTGCATTGAACAGCAATATCAAATGATTGAGGCTTCACCAAACCAAAAAACGAGGGTGACATGAATTGCTGTTCTAACCTTCACACACAAAAACAAGTTCCACAAGCTTTTCAAACGTTTTGTACCAAATGCATGTCATTACATTTTCAATAGTAACTTTGCTGTTTTACCTACTATGCATGTTTTCTAGTAATCACACAAACACATATGCATGCTTCTCATTTCTCTACTACAACCATGATCACAGCATTGCTGTCATAAATATGACTTCATTTAATTTGAAGTTCAAATGAACGGTAGTTGGAAAATTAAAATCAAATCCTGTAACTGTTCGTAGCATTGGGAATGCAATGCATAGGTAGTACATAGCATAACATAACAAAGTCAAACGTTAATAAAACATCTCAGAAATGAAAAGGTGGTGATAATATATAAATAGAACTAGGAGTCAACGACAGGTTTTAATGAGAGAAGCAATTGCAATTTGACTACCGATGATTCTGTAATTGGTTTTGGAAAGTCAAATGATTCGAAGATGTGGGTGATCTAACTTGCTATTGGATTGTGGGAAGAGAAAAAGAAATGGAAATTTTGGAAGGAAATTTGTTTGACCAAAGGGATAATTCACACACATTCCAACGGCATTTAAAATTAGTGGCACACCGTGTGCTTGTGGAAAGATTTCAAAGAGATACCAAAAGCTCTCCATGGCGGTCACCAACATTTTAACCTACCTACTGTATTTATGTCAGGAGTAGCCAAGCTAAATATTATCTGGCACCATGTACAGAGCACTTGCAAGATGATATAAGCCAATACTATAAACGGCAACAAAAAGAAAAATAAAAAGGGAAGGTGAAGTTAATGCCAGCAGCGTGGTTAACCAAATGCTACAGTCAAAATTTCATCATGCACCCTTTTAATGACTCTATAAATATTCCCTGCTTATCCGCTCTTCATCACCGATAAACACTCTGACTCTTCTTCTTCTTCCTCTTTCATTTATTGTTCTTGCCTCCTTTTCTCCTTCTGAAACACATCTTCATCAACCAGTGTGAAAAAAGAGCATGGAGTTTCCAATGATGCTGCTGAGGCTTGCAGAGTGGGTGCTGTACCAGCTGCTTGCCAACTCTTACTATAGAGCAGCAAGAAAAATGAAAAGTTATGGGTTTCATTTCGGGTATTTGTCATCCAAACCACCCCCTCAACCTTCCTCTTTCCCTAGTGTTGTCAAATATGATTTTGAGAGTAGAGAGTCACAGACACTTGTGGCTTGTGACATTCATAGAGTCCTTTTGAGGTCCCATTCTTTCTTTCCTTATTTCATGCTTGTTGCCTTTGAAGGTGGCAGCATTTTCAGAGCATTCCTCTTGCTTTTGTCTTGTCCTGTGCTGTGGATTTTGAACCGTGAGCTAAGGCTTAAGGTCATGACATTCATCACCTTTTGTGGGCTAAGAACAAATGTTATGGATAGTATATCAAGGGCGGTTTTACCCAAGTTTTATTTGGAGAATCTCAACCTTCGTGCTTACGAGGTTCTGGCCTCAGCAGGGTCTAAAGTTGTCTTCACGAGTGTGCCTAGAGTTATGGTGGAAGGGTTTCTTAAGGAGTATTTGAGCGTTGATGCTGTTGTAGGCACAGAGTTGCACACCGTTGGTTGCTACTTCAGTGGTTTGCTTTCTGGTTCTGGTTTACTTGTGAAGCACAGAGCACTGAAGGATTATTTTGGAGACACAAAACCTGATATTGGGGTTGGAAGTTCTGCTGTTCACGATCATCTTTTCCTCTCCCTTTGCAAGGTAAGTCTGAGGTTTACTCCTCTGTTTAATGACCCCAGTTACTGTTTAACTCTTGCGTGTTCAGCGCTCTTAAGGGCCTTACAAATCATAACAAAGAAGAAGACCATTTAAATTAAAAAGCAAATTTTGTCAAGTTTCATTGGCACAAAATATTGTAAATCTATTGCACTGATGTCAAGGTTTTGAATTGCAGTCACCATCACTATTTGTCACTGTAGATACAGCTAGGATTGTGATGATTGCGTTACATCAAAGGCAAAAAATTCCTTAGCATTGTGACCAAAGTCACTATCACAAACTGTTTTCATAATCTTGATACAGATTATAATTCAGTGGACACGTTTTTATCAGGTCTGTCTCAATGCATTCATAGTGTCTAATTTCAGCTACATGGACAATGCAGGAAGCATATGTGGTGAACAATGAAGAGAGCAAGAACAACTTTAGCTCAGTGATGCCAAGGGAAAAATATCCAAAGCCCTTAATATTTCATGATGGAAGACTAGCATTCCTGCCTACACCCTCAGCAGCTCTGTGTATGTTCATGTGGCTTCCATTTGGAATTCTTTTGGCCATTTATAGGATCCTTCTAGGCATTGTACTTCCTTATGGATGGGCATTATCATTAGGGGTTTGGAGTGGCTTAAATCTCCAAATCAAAGGGATTCTCCCTGAAAAGTCAGAGCAAAAGCAAGGGGTCCTCTATGTTTGCACTCACAGGACTCTTCTTGATCCTGTTTTCCTAAGCACATGTTTGGCAAAGCCTTTGACTGCAGTGACATACAGCTTGAGTAAGGTGTCTGAGTTGATAGCCCCTATAAGGACAGTGAGACTAACAAGGGACAGAAAAAAAGATGGTGAAACAATGGAAAGGCTTCTGAGAGAAGGGGATTTGGTGGTGTGTCCTGAAGGAACAACTTGTAGGGAACCATATTTACTGAGGTTCAGCTCACTTTTTGCAGAATTGGCTGATGAGATTGTGCCTGTTGCTATCAATACTCATGTGAGCATGTTCTATGGGACCACTGCAAGCGGGTTGAAATGCTTGGACCCTATTTTCTTTCTCATGAATCCAAGGCCTAGCTGTTACATTCAGGTTCTTGGAAAACTTCCCAGAGAACTTACATGTGCAGGAGGAAGATCAAGCTGTGAAGTCGCAAACTTTATACAGAAACAGTTAGCCGATGCTTTGGGATTTGAGTGCACCACACTCACGAGGAGGGATAAGTACATGATGCTGGCAGGGAATGAAGGGATTGTCCAACAAGACAAGAGGACAACAAAATGCTAATCACGATGTGGGACTTGGGTTACCACTAATCTTTTCTGATTTCATCTTGTACACTTTTTCTTTGTTGCCTAATTTATGTTTTTCTTTTGGTTAGATATTATAATTATGATTGTGAAATATGATACTGCATGATTTAAAAGTAAACTTAGATTGCAAATACAACATAAACACAAACATTATTGTGACCAAAATAATACATATTAATTAATGTGTTAAACATTTAAAACTTGTTTAGATTAATTCTCAATCAGTATTCAATATTCAACATTTATTTAAATAGACTTATTACTTTAAGGATGTGATTGCTTTGGAGAGAAAATGACATTTAGACTGTCAAATTTTTATTTAAAATAAAACTCATCTTCTAACAAAATATTATTACTGGGTAAATGAATCAAAATATTAAACAATCAAAACTATCATTAAAAAAAGTTTGAAGATACTAAAAAGTAAATATTTTACACATGAATACATATTTTTTAATCTTGAAGTGGTTATTGTATGTCTGAGTGCATAATAAAGTTGTACAAATAATCATTTGTTTAATATACATATAATATGTGGGGTTACAATTTCCTATGTAAACTTCTTTTCCTTGTTATCATTATCATTGGAAAACTCAGGCAAATATATGTATATGATGCTGACAGGTAGGTAGCCACATTAATTTTAATTATTCAAGAATTACACAAAGGATTTATGTAAATTACTTGGACAGGATTCAATATCATACACTAATAAGGTAATCCTTCATTACCATATTATAAATATTGCAAAATATTTTTCTAGATTCGAAATGGTAAAAAACAATTATTTAACATTTCTTTGTAAACAAACCGACAAGTTTGATTTGATACGGAATGCGGTCAAACATAATATATGAATAAGTGTTTATAAAATACAATAATTAATAATTTAGTTTTGGTAAGCTATTTTTGAGTTTTCCGAAAACTACCAACCTACCTAACAAAACTAACTTTTGCTGTAGACTTTAAATATGAATACAACGTTGTTGTTTCCATGCTATGGGTCACACGAATTAATGTTGTACTCGTGGTCAAGAGTTAATACTGTACTTTAACTAAAGTATCTTAAAAATGCATACAAAAATTATGATAGGGTTGTAAACTTTGATAGTGACGATTTTTTTAATAAAATTAAAATATAATTACGTATTTCTTTTCCATGAAACTATTATAAGGAAATTTCTTACCAGTGTTTGATATCTTTTTTTGGAAAACACCATGGATAAACATAAACGAGGGAAATCTACCTACCCATCTAAATTTTAAGAGTTTTAGAGCAGTGATTTTTTTTACAACAATTTTTAAGTTACTGCTATATTATTAATTTATTATATAATAATAACTTTCTTGCATATTTTAAAAAAAACTAAGGTGTTTTTAAACGCATGTATTTGTCATATAATAGTATTAACCATACTGCAACTACTACACGCATTAAATTCAACTCATACAGTTAATTTTTGTAACTCTCTGTATTTGGAAAATTCAGATAATTTTTTTCTTTGCGATAAATAATATAAATAACTTTTTAATTAAATTGAGATCATTTGTTGAAGATCAAATTTGTAATTTGATATTACTGGTGTCTCAATCAAAGCATGTATTTGTTTTGATCAGAAAACTACTTTTCAAATTGAATAACTTTTCAAAGAATTGTATGGACGTAATTAGATGAAGGAGTTTTATGTGACTTAGTCTCCAATGAGAAAAAATGATAATATAGAGAAAATCATAGGATTTCAGATTTACTATCACATAACTAAATTGAGTTTCTACGTAACTTTGTTGTAGCGACATGATTTGTGATGTCAATAACTTATGACATTAAAAGTAACTAATGGATTGAAAATTAAGCACTTAATTTTTTTATAGATATTATTTAATAAACAAATTAAAATTATCCATTAGAACATTTGAAATATTGTTTAGAATACTAGCTTATTTTATTTTATATAACTCTTTTGTTTATCAATTGTAACGATGATGTCATAAGGGGTGATGATCTTGCATAGAGACCTTTTCAAAATAAATAAGTTAAAAAGATAAAATATAATTACATATTCATGTTTTATTTATTTCATTTCTTGAAGTTATATATATATATATATATATATATATATATATATATATATATATATATATATATATATATAATTGTCATCAAACCGAATGGTCATTTTATATAACAATTACACCGTCAACTTACGTTAAAGAATGATTATTATTAGGTGGATCGTAATTAAATTATTGCTAATCCGAAATATATTATAAGATATATAAATATAAGTTTGAGGTAATAAGGTAGATAATAACATTTAATATATTAACTGCTAGAACTATTAAATTTTTATTGACTTTGATATTGGAGTGACTTTTTCAAGTAACTTTCAAATTTTAGCGAATGAACAACTACGACGAATGACTAGTTAAAAACAAGCTTTCAAACCGTCTAAATATTCACAATATAGTGACACATTAATCTCAATTAACGAATCTATATATATATTTGGTCTTTTTTCTTGTGAAGTTTAAACTTTTAGAAAAAATTGTAAATGTATTTGTGTACGATAAAGTTGAGATGTTTGTTAATTAATGTAATTATTAAAAAAATATATTGATTATACAAGATAACTAAAAGCAGGACATGTATTTTATTATAACATTTTTTATTCTTATTTTGAGAGAGGTGTTTATGAATGTAAAATTTAATTTCTAAATATAAAAGAAAAGCACAATAATAATTATTTCGCGGCAAAAAAGGGAGGGCGAATTGATAATTCTAAAGTCTACTCCATTTCTAATCAATATTTAAACCTAGCTTGGACGTGAAATTATAATACACCATGAATTTAATTTTTTTTATAATAACTATTTTCAAATATACTACACCGATAAGAAGTATATTTAACTTAATATATTTATATATACTCTAAACATAATCTTATTTTAATTTTTTCCCCTCTGCAAATGACATAGATGGTCATTGACATGTGTTTCTAGAAGGTGGTTGTTCAGGTCACTACTCGTGAAGGTAAAGAGGGTTGTTGGTTGTTTTGTGTAGTGACTGAAAAAGTTAACCACTGCAGTGGTTAGAATATGGCATTGCACTGTTTATCCTCTTCCTTCTCTGCATGCAGTTCAATTTGTGGGAATTCACCAAACTCATCCACAAGCATCAATTTTAATTATTGTTATGGCTACAAAGTTGTATGCCACAAACACTATGAGTAGGGGACCTATGCCTTCTGGGATATCAGTACATGGCATGTGAACAAATTCCTATGGTCAGAACCAAAGTTCACACCCTCCACTATGCACACTGTTTAATCAATCTGTGTAAAACAATCCATTAAGGAAAAAAACAAAGCTATTTTAGTTGTCCAAATTGTTCTGTCATGCTGATATTTTATATATACGTAATCATTACTCTTTGCTTTTCAAGTTTCTAATTTATCTGTAAAGAAAACATACCAGAAAAATGTTTGTCTTTGACTGTGTCACTGTGTAGATAAGACTTTTGAGTTTTTGACAGCAAAATCTGATCCTGATCTATAAGATTAAACAGATAAGCCAACTTCAAAGATATGTTTTTTTTTTTCTTCTTAATTCTAACAGTTCAACAGAGAAATGTGAACAACACAGAAAGTTAAATAAAAAAGTATGTACAGCAAGAAATGTATATCTCTACAAATGTCCATCATCTTAAGTTGCCTTTTCTCTGTACCATGTTTTTCTACCATTTATGCGCTGTTGATGGCCATGCAGCTACTATTTGCTTTTTGTGTCTCCCAAAAAGCCTGTAAAAGGGCAAAATTTGTTTGCTCAGAGCAGCAGTACATCCAACTCCCAACCATTTTAGAGATAATTTCTTTCCAAAGATGAAACTATCCACAGAATGACACAAATATCTGCAAAGCTATTTAATGTGTCAGATGATGCAGCAGAGGTAGAGGGGTTTGTGGGCACTGGCACTGAACCAAACACGTTTGCTCCGTTTGAGTTTGTTGTGTTCAACACTGATGTACTAGTGCTGCAGTTTCAAACACCAAGTTAGTAACTGTATGATAATATTTTCTCTTCCAACTGTGCTAGCAACATAATGAATAACAAATGAAACTATATCTGCATACTAAAAAGAATAAATAAATGAAAGTATATATAATTATATGTGAGCAAGGAAGGGCCACCTAGTGAATGGATATTGACATGCCCCAGTACCTGCAAAACAAGTAAATGCATTCATCAAATGTTCTCAACAACCAAATAATACTGAGGTTTATAGCGTGTTGTGCGCTGGAAATAAAACAAAAAATGTCCATCATCTTTAAATGTACATGATTTGTGCAGTACTAGATGAAGGTGTTGCAAGGTGGATACGTGAGAGGTGGGAGTGATTATAATAAATCTATAATTGGTTAAATATGATTAAAAATAATCATTTTTCCTAGCCAATTAGTTCATGTACTTTGTCCAAAACATGATGTTACTTCATTTTGAATTCACAGTTGAATATGCACATTTAATGAAAAAATTGTGATAAACAGCAATACTTAGCTTATGTTTTTTTTATAACAGTTGTTTATGCACATTTAATGAAACAATAAATCTTTGTGACAATACATAAAGGAGGCTTTGAAGAAGCTGCTTCGAAAAAAGTTGAAAAAAAGCTTGACTTTTGCATCACTCAAATGGTTTTAGCTCATGCATCCCCAACCTGAAGTCACAGTCTACAATCTATTGAAAGAACCAATAAAATAAGTTTCTTCTTTTTCTAGTCTGTTCAAAATGAAACCGAAAATCATGAACAGGGATGTGCCTGATTACCAACCTAAGTGACCGACCCTACAATCCTACATGTCTGTGAATCAATTTGGCAAACACTTCATCTACAAACTTTCTGGTCTCCTTTCCTTCTATAATAATACTATCATTTACCTGTAAAGTTCACCTTTTTATGTTGGAAACAAAATATATTCAAGGGTAATTTTTATTTCAACTTTTAATTTACCCAACAGCTTGGCCATACCTCAGGACTTGTTTTAAAATTAAAATGCATGTAACATGATTGAAAAGATTCACAAGGAGAGTCATAGCAGCAAAAAGGCTTACTTGGGTTAGTGCTAATGATGACAGCAGTTCCACCAAAATTGCAGCTATTTGGAACAGGATTCTTTTGATAGTACTTATTGAAGGCATAAGAAGCATGGTCTCTGATGGAATTTGGGTTGTAGCAGCTTCCACCAGGTTGAATTGCAGAGCAATCAGCACCACCATAGCCACAGGCATAGTCCAATGCAACTTGCAAGGTAGTTTGTGAGGCAGTTGGGCTAGCAATGCACCAGCTTGCACCTGAAGACAACGGGGAATTCACGGTGGTTGGCGTGGTAAAAGGGAATGTGGAGGGTGGAGAGACAGTGTCTGGATTTGAATTGGGATTGAGGAATGGAGATGTTGAAACGGTAGGGTTGGTGGGAATTAAGTTGGGAATGGTAGGAATGGGAGTGGTAATATCCCTCTGAACTGTAGAAATTGAGACAGTGAATTCTTGTTTCCCTTGGTCATGTCCTAGTACATTCACATGTCCAGGTACTTCCTTCACTGTCCTACTTGAACCTGTGTTTGAAATGACAATCGAGTTACTTTTGTTCTGTACTACTTTGTCTAAAGCATGTGAACACAGAAATCAAACATACATTTGAAATCAGTTTAAGCCTTTTCTGTTTGAGGAGCAAAAAAGTATAGCTGGATTCAAATTTTGCCTATAAGGCCAATGCATTTATTTACCCAGTATGGAAAACAAACCTGTCTGTCATGCTATTCATCAGAAAAGTTGTGGAATTTTTTATTCAAACAAGCCAGTGGTTATATTTAGGCCCTTAAATCTCTCTGTTAATTCAAAAGGCAACAACTTGGAATAGGGCATCTATGTGGGCAGTTAAGGACAGGTAGGGTATCCTATGTACAGAGAGGCACACAGAAGTCAATGCAGTTGGGCCCTTTGTATCTTTCCAAGAAACGGTGGAACGGGAGAAAGGTTGGATGCAACTGTCCTGTGTGAAATCCCAGAAAAAAATGAGCAAGAAAAGGACTCGTTTAAATTTTTCTATGGTGTGCGTGGCTCTATAATTGCTGGAACAGGCATTTAATGGAATAATACAAGAGACAATATTTTGATCCAGGGAAATTATTATCCACAGAAAAGTTGGAAACTGAATTAGTGAACTAGATTCCAACAGAAAGAAGCCAGGATGGAGTAATCAAGGAGAAAAAGTGATCTGCACCGAATCAGTCAACATGTATATCCATACTGATACTGGTTGAACTGAAAAACAAGAAGAGAATAAAGCAATAGAAATACCAAACTTGAGAGAAAGAAAAGTGCTTTGTGGTTTCAGAATTCAAAACATGTTCAAGGGGTCCAAAAGAATATTAAAGAGAAAAGCACAGCATAGTGCAAAAGATAAAGAATAAGAAATTGAAAACAGAACGAAAATGAGAGCCAAAGACAGTGAGAAGCAAGAAACAATATCTTAAAACGGAAGCAACCGAGCTACATTTTCGAATAGAACCATCAAAGCTTAACCAAAAACAGAATGAGAGAGAAGACAGAAGAACTATAGAACAAACCAGATAAAGGGGATTGATTACCTGAACAGAGTAATTGACACAGCAGGAGAGATATTGCACAGTAAAACACAGTTCTTTGCATATTTGATTTTACTGTTCAGCTTCTTCTCTAGCACCTGCTCGCCAATGTAGCTCCCCAGTTATAGCAGTTGTTCCTTTGAACGAATGAAAGAGAAAGGAAGATATGATGAAAGATGGTAAATGGTCTGTAGAAGTAAAAAGGGAAAATGTTTGTTGTGTGGGCTAATGATGCAAGTAAAAGTATATATAATAGTGGAAGAGTATGTGTGGTTGTTAGAGACAAAGGAGTGGATTTAAGAAAGAAAAGAGGGTGTGTTTGGTGAGGGAGAGAGTTAAGAGAAGGAGAAAAAAGGTGGAGAAGAAGAAGAAGGTTGAAAACGAAGTAAAGGAAGAATTGTTTGGAATAGACTATGTTTGTGGGTTTGTAAGTGATGATTGTAATGATGGGGCTTATGTGGCTTTCTCTTTTTCTATTCTACTCTTTTTTACTGTTGTGTATCACTTATTCTAATCCTTCTTCTTCTTATACTAATCTTTTTCTCCTTTATTCTCATCAGAATATAAAATCTGACAATATTGGTAGTGGTTTATTTTGTAATTTGCATTTTGCTTTTCTCTCTTGTCTTGACACTGTGTTCCTGCATGAAGGGAAAATTAAGAAAAGGATTGGTTTGAGTTGTGATGTTTTTGTTTGCAACGAAGGTTGTTGTTTGAGTGTGAGTTCTACGTGGAGGAGGGAAAGTGTATAACTTATTATTACTGCCATTTGATTGTACTATCAGCTTTTTTTTCATCATTTTGTGCTTTAACTGATTCCATATTTGTTGTAAAGAACGGTGGGCATGATGTTGCAGCCCAACCCATGTCCCATGTTAGTCCATCACCATAAAAGTCTAAAACTTTCTTCAAGTGAAAACTATTTCTGTCTCAGTCACTGAATTCCCACTACAAATTAGTTGTGTGACACAAACTTAGCCAACGTTATTTGCAATATTTGTTAATTTTACCACAATGAAATAGATATATTTTTTTAGGCTTAAATGTTTACTTCGTCTCCATTTTAAGAGGTGAATTTTTGTTTAGTACCTAATTTTAAAAATGAAGACATTGGATCCCTATGTTATGAAAAATATATGAATAAGGTCCACAAAGAAAGAACAAGTTCAATAAATCATCAAAGAAAAAAATGAACAAAAGATAGAAAAAGCTAGACAGCAGAAAAGATAAGAGAAAAAGTACGGCCACATCAGCATGGACTTAACATTGTTGCTGTCAACTTAACAGACAGGACCTTATTCATACACTTTTCATAAAATCGGGACCTAATGTTTTTATTTTTAAAACCGAATATTAAACAAAAATTTACGTGTTAACATGAGAATGAAATAAGCACTTAACCCTATTTTTTTAAATCAGATTACAGGACGGAGAAGTTATAGACGTTGATGTGGGTGGAAATCAAAGTGATTTGACAAAATGGCCTAAAAAGTTAGCATGGAGGATGCCCTATGCCGCCAGACTTTGTTCACACAACATCGCAACCATAGTTTGTTAAGCTACTTTAACACAAATTATGGCATTAAATTGGGTTGCAATGTTAAAGTTAGTTGAAGGGACATGATCAACTAAAAGACAAATAAACTTATCATGTCAATATTATTCTAACTTCATTTATGGATAATACTCTATCTTTTTAATTGGGTATAAAAATTTGGGGGAGAATATATATATATTTACTATCATCTCGTACTAATCTTTTCGTCTTCATTTAAATTATTAAAATATCTATAATTTATAAAATAATATAGTAAAAACATACGTGTATATATATTTTAACATCTTTTCATTTATTAAGTAATATAAAAAAATATTCTTTATTTTTTTATTGTTTATTTTATTTGAAAACTACTTTTAGTTTGTTAAAATAATTTTTATTATCTGAATAGGTAGTCAAAAAATGTTTTCTTATATTTCTAACATATTTTTCATTTTGTCATATTTTTAATTATATATTTGTTTATTTTATCTAATTATGTATATTGTTTATAAGACACATATTTAATTTTTTTTTAATATTTTTATTTTTTGTTTATTCTTTATATAATTATTTTATTTTCTAATTCATTATTATGAATGTAATTATATCACTATACTTGTATAAAAAAATTATTTATTATAATATAATAATTTAATGTCATTTTATGAGTCTTGTTTATTATCTTTCAACATATATTAAAGCTCAAAAATAAAGAATTCGTGTTAAATTTTAATTATTATTAGTTTATTTTTTGTTTTTTTGTGTGCGGTGTATTTTAATTTTCATTAGTATGTATGTAAAAATGATTTCATTAAAATTTAAAAAATGAGAGAAAAAGGACATTTAAGATATTTTTAAATTTAAGTATTTGTTTTTTTTAACTTTTTAAGTATATTTTTAAATTTGATCAACAACTTTGTTTCATTAATGTTTGAAAATTTAATAAATATTTTGGTTCTTCAAAATTTTATTGATATTTTAATTTGAAATATATATAATTATAATTTTTTTTCAAATATTTAATATTGAAGAAAATAAAAATACGTCCTTTAGATATCAAAATATATATATATATATATATATATATATATATATATATATAACACATCGGAATTGAGTTCAAGTTGGATATGAAAATGATTTTTTTTAAATGAGTATAAGATACAAAAACCCGTCCTATTCCATCCATTATCATCCTATCATATTTTTTATTTAGTTGTACAAAGTTCAAATTAGCAACTCTAATGGATGTGTTCTTATTGAATAAGGGTTAAATATGTTTTTAGTCCCTAAACTATTGACCGTTATTGACCGTTTCTGGTTTTCGTCCCTCTTCCAAAGTAAGGTACAATTTAGTCCTCAATCTTTAAAAAACGTTCGTTTTAGTCGAAAAAACGAACGTTTTGAGGACTAAAACGAGGACTAAAAACAAAATTTTGAGGACTAAAACGAAAGTTTTTCTAAAGAATGAGGACCAAATTGTACCTTAGGGACGAAAACCAGAAACGGCCAATAGTTTAGGAACTAAAAACATATTTAACCCATTGAATAATGAAGATGCTTTTAACGTTGTTTCAAATAAATTCTTCATGAAAGACTAGATATGTTTTTATTAGCTTTCGTAAATAAGATAATATTGTTTTGGTTTCTAATATATAATTTTTTTTTCATTTAAGGAAATATAGTATATATAGTTTTGGTTTTTATAAATAACGATAAAAGTGTGAATTCTTTTTAAATTTAAAGGAAATTATTTTTAAGAATAAAAAACAAATATATTTCTCTTTACAGAATTTGAATTAACTTAAAATAACATTATAGTCATTGAAGGTCTACTGATATGGATTGGTCTAATAGATTAAAGAATTATGCTACTATCTCTTGCTCACCCAAAAGAAACACTTTGTTATGAATCTGAGAAAATCTGCGCACATATATTATTTGATGGAGCCCTTGCAGATATTTCTCATGTTCTTCTGACACGGTGTCTCAGTAACGGTAATGTTAGCATTTTTTTTTTCTCAATTTTTATTTTAATTGATACATTTTGATTGTTAATTTAATTATGAATAGTTAATTACATTATCTTTTTGTAGAAATTAAGGTGTATACCGATAAACATTGGTCCGTGTCATCGTCATCATCATCTTCTTCTGTTTCAGAGTGTGGTGGTGACCACACAATGTCAACTCTGTGTTCTGCACTTCCACCGTCATCGTCACCCTCCATAGCAAACTTCATCTCTGACCACCCATGCCTCACCATGCTCCAAAACCAATGCTTCAACATGAAAGACCTCCAAAAGATACACCCCCACATCATCAAAACTGGCCTTGCTCTTGACCACATTGCTGCAAGCCGTGTTCTCACTTTCTGTGCCTCTTCATATGGTGACATCAATTATGCTTACTTGGTCTTCACCAGGATTCCAAACCCAAATCTTTATTGTTGGAACACAATCATCAGAGGCTTCTCTCGGAGCCCGACCCCTCAGTTTGCAATTTCTCTTTTTGTTGATATGTTGTATTCTTCTGTTGAACCCCAACGGCTCACTTACCCTTCTGTTTTCAAGGCTTATGCTCAATTGGGTGCTGGCCATGATGGAGCTCAGCTTCATGGAAGGGTTGTAAAATTGGGTCTTGAAAAAGACCAATTTATTAGTAATACTATCTTGCACATGTATGCTAATAGTGGGCTGATGAGTGAGGCTAGAAGAGTGTTTGATGAACTTTTGGAACTTGACGTGGTAGCTTGCAATTCGATGATTATGGGGCTTGCTAAGTGTGGGGAAGTTGATAAATCTAGGAGGCTGTTTGATAATATGCCTACAAGAACAGCAGTTACTTGGAATTGTATGATTAGTGGATATGTAAGGAATGGGAGGCTAATGGAGGCATTGGAGCTTTTCCGCAAGATGCAGGAAGAAAGGGTTGAGCCTAGTGAATTTACAATGGTGAGCTTGTTAAGTGCTTGTGCTCATTTGGGAGCACTTCGACATGGGGAATGGGTTCATGATTATATAAGGAGGTGTAATTTTGAGTTGAATGTCATTGTTCTCACTGCAATAATTGACATGTACTGCAAGTGTGGATCTATTGAAAAGGCTATTGAAGTGTTTGAGGCATCACCCACAAGAGGATTATCGTGTTGGAACTCCATCATAATAGGACTAGCCATGAATGGTCACGAGAGAGAAGCCATCGAGTACTTCTCTAAGCTTGAATCCTCAAATTTAAAGCCAGACTGTGTCAGTTTCGTTGGTGTTTTAACTGCTTGCAAATATCTAGGAGCAGTAGAAAAAGCAAGGGACTATTTTACCCTCATGATCGATAAGTATGAGATTGAGCCATCAATAAAACACTACACTTGCATGGTCGAAGTGCTTGGTCATGCTGCGCTCCTAGAAGAAGCAGAAGAACTAATAAAGGGTATCTCTATAGAGGCAGATTTTATTATATGGGGATCTTTGCTTTCATCTTGTAGGAAGCATGGGAATGTAGAAATTGCAAAACGAGCTGCACAAAGAGTTTTTGAGTTAAATCCGAGGGAAGCCAGTGGCTATTTACTTATGTCCAATGTTCAGGCTGCATCCAACCAATTTGAAGAGGCATTGGAGCACAGAATTTTGATGAAGGAAAGATTAGTAGAGAAGGAACCCGGATGCAGTTCAATAGAACTACATGGAGAGGTTCATGAGTTCTTGGCAGGGGGAAGCCTACACCCCAAAGTTCGAGAAATTTACTCTCTACTGAATAACTCTGGTTTTGCACTTCAAGATTGAATATCTCCGAAGTGATGAATTTGTGAAATTTAAAAACCAAGCTGTATGCAAGGAAATAGCTTTGATGCAAAGAAGAGTTACAATACAATGTATGAGAATCTCACAATCGAACCGAACATCCAGTTTGCTTGTCAATACCCGGGGATTTATAGTTTGATCAGGGGAAAAAAGTGCCTATATTTCATTATTGTTATACTATGTCTTCCCAAATTATTCCAGTCATATTTGGTTATTTTGATTACAATAGTGATTTGTTTTTTCTTCAGCAATTAGAATACCGGTGTCTGTTAGTACTTGTACAAATTTGAATATAGGTCTGTCTGCAACGCTGACCTAAGCATAAGGTGATCCGAATCCTTATTTTAGGTCTCCAGAAAAAGGAAAGTTATTCAGTATTAATACTTATTCAACTTTTACTGTTACCTGGTTTAGTCTAGTGGTATCTAAAGTAATTTTTTTTTCCGTTGGTGATGGGGGTTTGAACCTGCTAGACTTGCAAATCTTAATTTCTGTGCTTCATGCATGTTTTTGCTTCGAAGTTCTGAAACCAAATTCAGCAGTAAAAAGTATTAACTCTGAAAAGTAGATCTTATTGTATTGAAAATCATAACACTCACTAATCTGCTAAAATAATTGTATTGTTAAACAGTAGAAGAAGCATTAAGCATATGATCTTGTTAAGCACCATCAAGCTTAGAAGACCCCTTGCTTGTACAAGATCCTGAAAATATAATACCTACACTACGGTGCATTGTATGGATGTAAGACAACAACTGACCAAGAGTGTGGTAGGTTTCAGGTTTTTGACAAGTTCCGCCCTGGTGCCCAAGAGTATATCTCTTGGGGCATTGTACCATTCATGAGCAGGTTCTGTGGCATTGCATACAAGTCAGAGATGTCAAGATGGTGGGTGCGTCCATTTTGGTAATGCTGATTCTGCATTGCAGCAGAGAGTTCATCATCTTCCAAAGGCAGACGATCGAAAGTAGCATGCATGAATGATGCAGCCATGATTACAAGAGGGCCTGAAGCAATCAAAGCACCAACCACAGCACCTCCCACAACTTGCCCTTGAGCACCTGCCAAGTAAATTGTGAGGCCTGTGATCCCTGGAGGGGCTGGTGGGGGAAGGATTGACCCCAGCAGGGACAGAATCTCAAACCTACCATGAAGGGTCACAATGGCACCAGATGACCCTGGTTGGCGCAGTGTTACATTTGTTACACAGCCTGTTCCATTGAGTATATAAAGGCCACGTTGCTTTCTCCTTGCAAAGTTCAATAAACATTCATTCACATCACAGCCTGAACTCACTTCCATGGCATGAGCCTTCAGTGCATTGGCACTTTCTCTGGTGACAATTATTGGTGGTTTAGGCTTGTTTTTTGAGCCGGCTGGCCGTCCACGTGGCCGCCTTAAGGTGTCCCCCTCTGCTGCAGAAGAAACAGGTGAAACTGCTTTTGGGACTTTTGGAGTTATTACAGTGACATCAATGCCAGACATGTTTGAGTTCCCCTTGTCTTGTTCTTGCTTTCTATCCATTTCACCAAACAGAGGACACTTTGAGGCAAATGTGAAATAACAAAGAGGAAATCGCTCTCTTCTGCTTCATAGAAAAGCTTAAGTAGTGGAATTATGAGAATAAATTTTATAGGACCCCAAAAGAATGATTGTTTTGTAGGAAGGAGTTAAGTAATACCAACCAACAAAAAATTGTTGTTTTATGCATTACTCTGCCTAATTCTGACTAACTTGGCTCATGTCAATTGCCTTCCTCAACAGATATATCTTGCCATATATATAATTATTACACTTTACTTCTCAATCTTACCCACCTACACCATCTTTCTCGCATATGACTGTGCTTTTTCTTTATCAAACTCTCTACACTTTTTCTGTTACGTAGCAGAACACTAGAAGCATGGTTGGAAGCTTGCAAGTATAGTCTGTTTTTAAAATATATCTGACAAAAATTACTCCAAAAACTAGTCGCTAGATAATAGCTGATATATGCGTAGCATTGGATAGTTATAAGTTGTAAAATTAGTTTATTAAATTACAAATTTTGATACGATAATTAGTTGAAGTAACTTATAAATATAAAATAATAATAAACTCAAACTGCAGCGTTCCATAAGCAAAGGGTGCCAAACATCGTTTTATGATGTCAAAGTTGTTCACTCTGTAGATTTTTTTTAGTTGACATGAATGTATGGTTCTAGATTGTCTCTGTAATTACCCTGTTAGGTGATACTGAAATACGATATGATGAAATGTAAACAAAATGTCAAAAAAATAAGAGACTTTCAAATTTGGAATTTCTTTTACTGTTCTTTTAATGTAAATTAAATTAATAGACATTGATTTTATGTTTTAAAATATATTAACATCGATGTATATTTTAATGTTCAGCAAAGGACAATATCTAAAATCTAACACTCGACTCGAGTTTTCCAGGTCTGTGAAATATTTTTTCATATGAATCTATAATAGCCCTTTTTATTGTTTAACATTGATGAGTTTTTGCCCTTTGAAGTTGTGGAGCAATATGAACACCTTAGCTAGCAATAAATACTTCAGTAGAATATTATAATATGTTTTTTTTAGTAGCATGAAAAGTTAAATGTGAAATAAAAGCAATTATTTTCAAACACGTTTTAGAATAAGGTAATGAAAAAAATTGGAAACAAATAAAGATATAATAAAAAGTTTCCTTAAAAATATTTTTCTAATAACTTATATTTAAAGCATACATGGGTATCGGCTTTCTCATTCCACTATAACAACTTTTAGAAATTATTTTCCTGTTTCAGGTTTCCAATCACCAAAGAGTTGACAAGAGAGATTATTTACGCATAGAATTTTCTCATAATTGAAGAAAATTTCAAAATTTGGGATATTCAATATCGTTTCTGAACTTGATTTCTTAGCATAAAAAAATCATAGAAAAAAAATAGAGACGTCACAATCTAATATATCATATTAATAAACTAATAAAGATCCGTTAGATTTTAATCTTTAATAATAACTTGTGTCTTAAGACAAGAAAATCCTCTCTTAATAAATTTGGTTGATATAATAACTATAAAAGTGTTTACATTTATCTATGATTTATAATCTAAGTATCACAAAAGAAGATCCAAAAACATTGGGTATGTAACAGACGTGAAAATTTAATTATTGCATACACGAACTCCTTGTCCAAATAGTTTGGAAAAACAAATAAAACTTTACAAAATATCTTTTAAAAGCTAAAACCTATTTTGCAAGTGTGTTCCAAGCCTTAGATCTTCCCTTTGAGTTCCAAGTTTCATGGAACAAGAGTTTAAAAAAAAATTGTTCTTTTAAGTTTTCAGTAATTCACCTTGTCATAAATTTTTTAAATTTTAAGAATTCCTTCCAAAGTTCTTCTTCTATTGAATTAAAAGATAGTTCTCGATCAATAATAACCTTGTTTGATCTACCTTTCCTTATCATTTTCACTTGTATAAATATAAGTCAATATTTTCAACCATATAAGTCCAGGCCCATTTTTGAAAAAAAAAAGAATGAATAGAATACTTGGAGTTCTTAGCTAAATCCTGTTTTAGTCACGTAGTAAATAGTAATAAATTGGATTGATTAGAAGTAATGATAAATTAACAAAGGCCAATCATGAGTAGATCAGTTTACTTGAACATTTTCTAGTTGTTTTTCCTTTACAACAGTTATAAAGAGCATGACCGGTACAGAAATCAAAGATCCTCGTAATCTCGTATCGGGACATGTGCATATATAGTTTACCACCGTTTCCAAGAAGAACTATTTTATTTTAAATCAAGAAAATATCATGCAGTTCAAACCTCTTTCACTGTTGTCACAACACTCACTGTAAATTTGCATCATCTTAGTTAAAATTCCTTTCTCATCTCTCTCATCGTCATATGATTTCACCCTCATCAGTCGTAAGTAACCACAACAGCAGAATAATAACCTTATGAACTATATGTAGCTGAAAATGGAAAATGAACTCAATTCAAATTCCAACTGTTTGGTCTTCATGATTAATAGTGACATAATTCCAATATGGTTGGTTGACAATGGCTTCGGACTATATATGTTGCAATATAGAAAATGAAGTCTTAAACCCATCAAAACGACTTGGCATGCATGTCAAGATTACTCTTGCTGACCTCATGGGAACTGTGTAATTCAAACATCTCTTCTAAAAGGCCAGAACAGTATACGAGACTTCCACTACTGTAGAGTGTACCATGTTTGCAATCTCATCCTGTGAATGGAGCGACTGTTTCTGGTACTGAAACCTGAGACAATCATCAGCCCACAAAGATAACTTTGGTGTTAGCTCATCCCTCATTATTATTTGGTCAAAAACTAAAAGTGTGTGATGCACGTCATGACCAACCATTTGAAATCAGTTGTCCATACGCATGAAATACGGATACTCAGTGAATAGAAGCATTTCCTTTACTTGCACCAACACTTGTGAAAATTGAAAAGCATAATATCGCGGGTGCCCCATTATTACTCTTACTTTGTAATCCTAGTTCTATTGGTTTCCTGATGTGATGTCATACCTCAATGTAAAAGAATACACAATTTGGAATTTTGTGGTACTCCGTTCTGAATAATATTTGACAATTTTCTTGCATCAAAAGGTACTCGGAGATGGGAGAAAAAGGGACTGTACATCTGAATGACTACCATTAAACATCTTGGATTTGGTAGGTTTGTGTGCAAGTTAATTAGTGATAATAGTTAAGCATGCCATACTTCAAACTAAAATGTTTTAAATATCATGAAAGGGACATTTCAGATGCAAG
The DNA here is from genome assembly GCF_029865625.1 of Vigna umbellata. NCBI lineage: Eukaryota > Viridiplantae > Streptophyta > Magnoliopsida > Fabales > Fabaceae > Vigna > Vigna umbellata. The sequence goes on along the minus strand of NC_142165.1, from coordinate 12,520,508 downwards.
AAAACTGCTGAAGGTGCTAGCATAATTAGTACATTAGTTCACAGAAATTTGTGCAGTCTAGTTATGAATACGTTTTTTGTTCTGTACATTTTCTGCAATTGAAAGGTTTTGGTTACAATTCTATAAAGCAATTAGTTTAAAACTCGTGGTGACAACAACGCCTTTTTTAACAATTCGGGTATGCAAATTTAGGATTGTAGGATTCATCACGATAATAGTCTTCGAAAATCAGCAGCTAAAACAATAGCAGTAATACCAAAACAAATGGTTCGGTCAGTTAGTGATTAATAAATGAGTTAATTTGTCATCTATTCATAGCAGTTGACAAGTGATTAAAAGAATAATTTACCAAAACATATATATACATGTGTATGTGTGTGTATGTACGTACTTATATGTAACTGTCTCATTAGACTCATATGACATCACTAGGTTGCCAACTCCTGCAAGGTAAGTGATGCTGCATTACCTTACACAACATTTCATGGAATCCTCCAAAAATACTTCATTATTACGTTCATTTATGAGACAGATTAAGGTTAGAAAAGTTTGAAACAATGGACAAGAAACTACACTACGCTATTCTTAGTTCCTTACTCCTTTGGAAAATTTCTCAATCTGCTGTTCCTCCATGATCAATCATATGATCGCAATTTGGAAAGAATAATGCTAAATGAAGATAACAACACCTCTTCATTTTAATAAACTAATAACAAGCATCTCGGATGTACCTTTCCTGTTTCCACATTAACTGATACAAGAAAAATTTTGCAAACCTTTTTCTTCCAATGAAGTTAGTTCTGACCTGGATGTAGAAGATGTGTTAAGCAAAACAAAATTTATCAGATCCTCAGTTCTGCCTCCTTGGTTCTTCTAATTCTGAGATTGAAAATTGAAAAGATGTTGCATTACTTTTCTTCATTATTTTCTTGTAATACGAATATTCATAATAATTCAAAATCACTAGATAGAACCTCCTCTAAATTGATTTTCATAGTTAAATCTCCATAGGAGACAATAAGAATTACGCTTTGATAGATCAAAGAGTTGTACCTCTTCCTAATTCCATGGATGGTCTCAAGGAGTTCGATTGTTTGTTGCAACCTGGAATTATTTGGTCTCTCTTCATTAACAAGTAGCAAGGTTGAGACGTTCAAAACAGTAACTAGTTCAGCTTCAATTTCACTGAGCTTTTTGTCTATCCGTTCCATGAAATCCTCATACGAGGATATTTCTGACAAGTTTCTGGCTATACTGTCTTCATTTGAAATTCCTACACTAACGGATTCCTGAAGATTCTGAATCTCCTTAACATCCAGTGAATTTCCTTCACTTTCGATAGACAGTTGCACATCTTGAATATTGTCGAAGTCCATCGTTTCAGGATCTAAGTTATGTCTTGTCGTACTGAAATCATTTTGAACTTCCTCCTTTGGAGCAACAATTCGAACTGGACTTGAAGCATCTTTTGTTATGTCTTCAATGTTCACATTAACATTTCCAATTAGCTGACTTTCTTTCAAAGATATTGCCTGAAACTACCATAGGTTTCTTTCATTATCCAGTTAATAAAAAAATCAACATTTTAAGTAAAAGCAACATTCACAAGAGATCAAGAGAAAGAATAAACATTATAAAAGGACGCAAACCAAAAAAATAATTTGAAATACATGAGTTATTCAGCAATAACAGTCTGAGTTGACAGGTAAAGTTATGCTTATCAGTCAGTACTAGAGCATACAATAATATAGATTTAAGAAAAGAAATTGAGACCATCACTAAAGGTAATCACTATTTATTTAGTTTTTAATTTTTCTTGCATAAAGGTTATAAGTAATCTACTACATGGTCTAAAAATCCTAATTACCAAATGAGAATATATGAAACCCAGTTACATGATTTATCATCTTATGAGTTTTGTAGCAATGTTATACTTTAATGTATTTTGAACTAGTAAATAAATGCACTTGTACAAACTATACAACTCTACACAAACATTACATCGGACTTTCCTGTGGAACTCTCCATTTTCAGACTAAGAAAAACCACAGAAAAAAATATGCTTTTCAATAATTTCGTGACAGGTAAATTCAAAAGCAGTCTGGTTTTTTTGCAATATTGAAGTCAATGTCACCCAATCCATCCACTGTTTTCCTAGAGACTGATAATTTTCACATGGTGCATACTATATATGAGAAGTTAAGTTAGTGGCAAATAAGGCAGGGGACAGGCACTGAACTGACGAAAGGAACTCGCTTTTCATCATCACCTTCGATAAAAGAAAATTTTTTAAAGGATTCACCGGAGAGATACAAACACCAATATGAACCCAATGATATAAGGGATTGACACCACTCTCTACTCCAAACCTTAAGACAATGAGTTAATGGGTCTTTCATTTTTATATAGTGCTTTACTTTCTCTTTTCTATCCAATGGAAAACTTGTATTCGTACTTGAATTCCCAACACATACGAGAATGACATACACTGGGACAACTGATGTTCAAAATATAGGATAGAACACCACCTTTGATATATATATATAACCAACGTGAGAAAAATCTCAATTAAGAATTAAGATTTATATAATTCACACTATAAAAACAAATTTGTTACAGTTTTCCAGTAATGACATCTTTCAAAATAGAATTCTAAATAAGAAACATGTACCTTAACAGTTAAAATAACCAGTCAAGTCTTGTGGAAAACTAGCCTAAAAATACGAGTCATGCATTACTTATAATGCAAGTTATTCTTTTCTAATTTCTTTTTTAGTTTTATTTTATTATAGTAGCATATAGCCTATAATAGGTGTCGACTCATTTCTTTACTCATACTCAAGCCATGTTCGATAAGTGTCATGTCCAAAAAGTGCACGATCAGGCGACAGCGTATTCTACATAGATAGCGGTGCATCCTAGGTCCACAGTCCCTTCTGCAGATGCTCATGCCTGTACTTGCAAGCAATAAACAACTTTTGCGAAAACACTTGAAATAAATCCCTCCTTCAAACATACTGGCCATGCATTACATTACGAATCTAACACTCTGATGATATGAACAATTCATAACTTACATAACAAAGGTGTTCTCCCTCAAATGTATTGATATTTATGATCATGATGCCATCATTTCAAAATGAAAATAGAAACTAAGACTGCAGGACAAATGAACTGACTTTACCTCACTTAACTTTGCGGAAAGCTCATCAAGCAATTCAATGCGTCTTTTAGACTTGTCCAAAGCCTGCAACACCTTCTTCCTCTGAAAAAGCATTTCCCTTGCATAATTTTCCTCCCCCTTTTGAATGCTTATAACTGCCTGTTTTTGAAGCTTCTCTGCAGCTTCTGACAACCGCAGAAGCCTCAATCTAGCATTAGTTGCTGTTAACCACAACATATAAGTTTTGTATTAGAAAAATACTAATCACTCATTCAATTTCCCTTTCATCCAATTTCCTCTTCTTTTTTGTTTCTCTTCCTTTTTCACCACATCCCTATCTGTTACTTTGTCTTCCTATTTCTCTCTCTTTTTTTCATCCCAAATACACCCCATTTTGGGGTGCGCTTTCATAATCACTCATTAAATTAGAATAATCGTCCTCAAACTATTGGCCCGTGGCATAAACAGTTCCTAAAGTAATAAAATTGTTTAAGCAGACTCTGAAGTATTGAATATCCATCATTTCATTGCCTAAGTTGATGTATTTCAGTACAGTTCAGAAACCAATTTGGAGAAAAAATTTCGATATTTAAGGACTACACAACATTATTTTGATAACCTCTTGAGCTACCCAAGGTCCAATTGATGCACGAACCCAGTGGACAGCTTTTTCAGTTAGATTTCCTTAGGTCAGAATTGTAATGAAAAAGTGAAAAATTAAAACTTTAATCATACTCAGGGGCCTGACTGTAAAGGGTGTTTTTCAGAAAACATAAATCAGAATGAAAGTGGCAATAGCATGAAGAAAAACAATTTGAAATTGGTAGGGTTACCCTTGGCTCTGGTGGTGTCAGCCTCAGCATGAAGATGATCAATTTGAGAACGCAGTTGCTCTGTGTTGATGACAGCTGTAGAAGCAGAAGAAGAAGATGATGAAGATGCGCAGCACGTGGGCCTCCATGAAGGAACAGCCATGGCCATAGTTGTCACTCTAACACAGTACATTATCATCCCTTTCTCTCTTCCAATCTGCAACCTTATGCTTACAAACAATTTCTCATAACCAATTAGACAATTCGTAAGGACAATGCCAAATTCAATATTTAGCCACTAATTGTTTCTAATGACTGATTAGCGAAATCTATTTTGATAAGAAATTATGTAGAAAGCAAAATAAACAGGAATAAACTCTGAGATCCAAAAATAATGTGCATCTTCACTTCTTATTCAAAATCCAAAAAAAGGAGAAGACATTTTCTAATTCAAACATAAATATAAAAAATATTAATGTATCTAGTCAATTAAAAAAAATATAATCAGTTATTTTTAATGTAAATGATTTTTGATATAACTATAATTATATTTGTTATCATAAAAATAAAAATAATTAAAATAATAGATAAAATAAAATTTATTAATTTTATAATTTCATCTATTAAAATAATCATTCATCATTTATATTTATAAAAACATTCACAAATTTTTTTCTTTTTTATATTTTTCACCTATTGGTCTTTAATTCAATCAAGTTTCCTTTTACCTCATTCACTTATTTTCATTCTCCCAAATCCATTTACAATATTTATTTTCATCCTTCCAAATCCATTTACAATATTTATTTTCATTCTCCCAACTCCATTTACAGTATACTTAAAAGCACATATGGTGCCTAATAAACCTCTGAATTTATTTTATTAATTATTAATATTGTTTCTTCTTGTCAGGATAAATAAAGAATGTTAAGCAATTCAATATATGTAAAGGTTTTTATTATAAAATAAAAGTTCATAAAGTGTAAAATAATCTTGATAAAACATCTCAAATTTTAAACAAATTTGGTATTAATTTTTATCCTTTTTTTTCTTATTTTTATTATTATTTTATTGGAAAATAACTATTTATTTAAATTAGACAAAAAGCAACGATTATATTTAACTAAAATCTAAAATGTAAATCTTTATACAAATGACAAAATCTAAGTTAGCGACTTGAATACTCTTGATAAAATAATCAGTATGAAAATATGATTGAATTTACTAAAAAATACCAAATATATTTATAAAGTGTATGGTCATATGAAATTTGTTATAAAATAAAAAATAATAAAAAGTTACCATGTATATAAATATATATAATAAATCAGCATTATAAAGTTTATGAGTCATATGAAATATGTTATAAACTAAAAAATAATATAAAGTTACCATATATATAAATATGTATAATAAATCATAATAATATTAATATATTATTTAATCAAATTAACCATATATTTAGTTATTGTGTGATATAAAATGATCTTTTTAACAGTAATAAAGCTATCTATATTTAACTATATATTTTGTAAATATAGAATAATTATAATAATAAAACAAATATATTTAACACTTTTTAGTTTTAGTATGTCAATTTAATTTTTGGTGCATAATAACATTTGATCCTTACTTTTAAAAAGAAAATTTAAAAGAGATGAAAAAGAAAATATTTCTTTTAAAAAATATGTATGTTTTTTTATTTTGATTTAATAGAGAGTAATAAAGTTAAATATATTTTTAGTATTTAAAACTAAATTGTAAAGCTAAATTAACATAATAATTTTAATTTAAAAATTTTAATTTGTTTACGTATTAAATGATGTTTTAAATTAGTATTTAAAATAAAATATCAAATAGAATAAATAATTTAAACGTAGTCTAAAATATAATTTAATAAAATAAAAAAATTTCATGTAATTAGATTAAAGGAAAATTTTATTTATTTATTTTCAAAATTTAAAAATAAAAATATATTAACTTTTAACCTAAAGACAAATTTTAATTGTATGTATAAATATAAAAACTAAAAATGTATTTAAAATCTAATATTTATATTAAGTTTTAGGTCATAGTGATGTTTAGGCTAATGAGGTAATAATAAAAATGTCTAATACCCTTTTGTTGAGAAAGAAATATTGGAAGCAAAAGAACACAAAAGATTTCAAATCTAGATACAGGAAAGAGAATCATATCCTATAAAGATTTGTTGCTTTTAGGAGGAATTGAAGGAAAACATTGAAGATGATACATACAATGATATAAGTTAACATTGTACCACTGAATGAATGTGAGCAAGTCCAATCCAACCAAAAGCACTCAATTATGTCAACAATTTCATGCTCTCTGTCAAACAAACAACCCTAATCATCAACCCAGCAAATCCTCCTTCCCATCCAATTTCTTGTCAACAAAACTAATATATTTTATCAATTATTTAAATAATTCATAAATAACCAAACACCATATCATTACAGCTAGAAAATACTTTCATTTTATTTAAACTCTTCGTCTTTTTAACATAATATATATTTGTGAAGGTAAAATAATTCATTCGATCCAATCCAATCCGACTCGAATTGATCTCTTAGTAAATTAATTTAATAAATTAATAATTTCAAATATTATCCAATTCATTATAAGTTGGTGAAAAATGAATTGATAAACTAACTTACTTAATGTAAGTTTTTCAGATTTAAATAAATTTAATTTAAAATAATGTTAAATTTTAAAGAATATATATATATAATACAATTCAAATATTATCTAAAATTATTTTAAACTTTAAATATAAACACAAAAACTAAATTAATGGGTTAATAAACCAACCTGAATTACCACATATCAACACGAAGAATTAACTTCTTAGTGAATCGATTCAAAATTTAATTATATCAAAATTTCAATTTTTTTATTTAACTCAATTAGGGTTTTGACTCTCAGATTATAACCAGCTATATATATATATATATATCACAAGATTAAAGTAGTGTTTTTCAAATGATATTAATTAACTAAAGTAGTTAAACTAAGAATTGCAGCATGTAATAAATGCAATACATGATCACGCAAGTCAAGTCAAGGGAATGACCATGATTCTTAACTTTAGTTTTCAACAATTTTTTTTCTTTAAATCTAATGAACACGTACGCTTTATATTTAACTAAAAGTATTCGAATTTGTTTTTAAATTTTATATATTTAAGATTTGTGAGGACAAGTAAAATAATTTTTAATATATAAATAAATAGAAATCTCGCTTTATAATCAACTTTAAGAATTAAATTTAAATTTTATTTATTTTTATATAAATGATGTAAGAACTATTTAAAGTTTAAATAAAAATTGTTATTTCTATTTACTATTTGATCGTTACGTGAATAAACATGAAAGGGTGAATGTAATAAAAAATTCAAGATAAAATTAATTTATAATTTATAAATAAATATAAATTTTATCTTAAAGTTTCATCTTATCACTTTTTTGTAGAGATAAATTAAATTTAAAATTGAGCTCTTGATATAACATTTATTAATTATAATTTTTTATAAAAATGAATTATTTATATAATAATAATAATGAGAATATGGAAGAAAATAACGAAGAGAAGGTGGGTTTAGTGGTATGATGGTTGAATGGGCGGTGGTGATTGTCGAGTTTGCACCAACCCACCGATCAAAAAGTCTTTGTTTTACCAACCTTTTTTCTCAATGCCAAATATCACTTCTCACATTCATTACCCATTCTCTCTCTTAAGGGATCAAACCACCTCTTTGTCTCTCCCCATTCCTACAAAACCCTACCTTTTCAACCCTAATTTTAACTTTACTTCAATGCTACAATTAAATACCAATTTCAATTACAAAATCTATCAAACTCTAATTTAAAAGCTATTTTCTCTATATTTTTGTTTTTTAACTACATCAAAATCACTTTTAATCAAACATTTATTATTTAACTATGTTTTTTTTTTCATTAACATTATTACAAACGAAACTCTATTTAAGAAAACAAAGTTTAACTAATTCGTAGATACTACATGTTTCATGAAATCACATTAGCTAGGGTTTGATACATACGATTTTGACCATCTAATTTGCGTGATTTTGATTGATGTGAATGTGATAGTGTAAGCACATGAGCATATGATAAGGCATCAAAAGGGAATGTGACGTCAAAACCCACTCACCATCATCAACCCATACATAGATGCCCATAGACATAGGCGTGATCAGGAACAGCACTAGTTTTTTTTTTTTTTTTTTCAATTTTTTGCATTATTTAATTTTCATTTTTTATAATATCCAATTTTCATTTTTATTATGCATTTTTCTATTGAAATACTCAGAGGAAGATGAAGAAGAATCATAAATAGCAGAGAACGAATATCTCGTACGTGCCACTCTGCGGTCAAACGCCGGTGCCCAAACCGCGACACGTGTAAGATAAACCTAAAAAATTACACAAGCAAAATGCTTGTAGTCGGAATTTTTGACTAATCACACTACCTTCTTAACAACGTGATAACGACCCTTCTCAAAAAAATAAATATATTTAACAAACACATTAATCGCAATTTTGTTTATACATTAATCTCTTTAATAATACAATACCACGAAACAAAATATCTATGATATAATTAATTATGGGGTTATTTTGCACAAACGCATGATCCCTCACATAATCGATCACATACGATCCTACCAAACCACATACGTGGAGCTCAAAGGAACACACAAAGTAAATTTGAGGTCAATGTTTGAAATTATTTTTTCTTCTCAAAACATTACAAAAGCAAGCCAAAACCTTGTTAGCATTATTCTTGTATTGTTCTTAACATCTAATATCTTATATTATATAAAAGAGAAACCTCTCGGCATGCAAGTATTATTCAACTTGTTATTTTCATTGTCCTTGATTAGATTCAAAACGATTAAATAAAAGGGAGTGCTTTAAATTAAATGAGAAGTCACCATCAACTATGTATAAACATATAAACATATATAGGTAATAAATCTTTCAACCAACTGACTAATAATTATCGAATCAATTGGCTTTTAAAGATTAAAATATTGCCTCATGCTGATTTTTTTATTTTATTTTTGTATTTCTTTTAAAATATGTCAAATTGCTGGATGTAAGAACAGGAAAAAAATAGAGGGACTTGGTATGTTTAAGATTTGAAATGGAAACTAAAGGTGATGAGACGACAACTTTATCGTTCTCTTCGTAAGACAAAAAAAATGTATAAAAGATAATTGATGTAAAATATGAATAGATGTTGAGTGAGAATATACGATGTACTACTATTGGATCAAGAAATCACGCCACATGCAGAAGCAGGTATAAGAATTAATTATAATATATTTTTTGTATTGAAAAAGAAAAAATTGATTATTTGGTTTAGAAAAAAATGAACCACACACTGACTTTAGAAAGATTAAGATAGAGAAACACTCCCCAATTAGCTCCAAACACTAAAGTGAGGGTGCAAAAGTAGAAGGAATAAAAGCAAAGAAGAAAAACAAAGTTCTAAGCCAAAAGCTCCCTTTCCCATAACAAGCAACCACATGGAATTTAAGTCTTAGCTCAAATATCATTCTCAAAGCTACCTTTATTTTTTTTCCTCTTGGCCCTCTTCTTCTTCTCCATTCTTCTCTCTTCCATGGCGAATGAGAAGGATAGTTTTTATGACCCTTTTCATTACAACCACCACGAACACCAACTCAACCACTCTTCAAACTTTCCATTCTTTAGGGATAACAACTCTACACCAATTGCCTCACAAAACTTTCAAGGGTTTGATCATCATCATCATAATCCTTCTCATCAACGCACCACTTTCACTGACTGCTTACATGGTTCCATGGATTACAACACCCTCTCCAGAGCCTTTGACATGTCTTGCTCATCATCTGAAGTGCTCTCTTCCATTGATGAAAACCCCAAGAAGCCTGGTGCAGGAGACTCCGCAGGGATCAGTGGAAACCAGTCAACACCCAATTCATCGGTTTCCTCGTCTTCCAATGAAGCCGAAGCACTCATAGAAGAAGACTCCACCAAAAGCCAGAAGAAAGATAAACAGCCAAAAGGGTGCGAAGACGAAGAAGAAAAGCCTAAGAAAGAGTAGGTTTGATTAGTTTTTTCTTCTTTTGCCCCTATTCCTTTTTTATTTCCGATAGATCAATGAAGGGGAGAAGGTTTTTTTGTCCCCTACAGTTTATCTTTTTCTTCCTTTCAACACACGAATAGGATCTGAATAATTAATATCTCTTATTTTGTAGAGGTACATAGAATTTTGAATTTCTTCTCTGAATTACTATTTACTAATGCGATTATATTATCACTCCGCGTCTTTTCAGTTGTTCATGACTTTTTGTGTTTCTTATGAAATGAATTTGGTCAATCAATCTTGTCTGTTATACTATATATATACAGTGCCGTACGTGAATGCTATATATTATCATGTAGGTTTTGTGTGTGACTAAAATGGAGAAATAGTGTGGAACAATCATGGGAACTTAACCCTAAAATAATTGCTATCGGTTTGGTGAGTTACTTGAGGCACATAGATATATATGTTGCGTTGAATTTGACTGATATTTTGGAGCGTTTCAGGAACAAGCCTAAAAAGAAAGAGAAAAAGCCAAGAGAGCCTCGTTTTGCCTTCTTGACTAAAAGTGAGATAGACAACCTTGAAGATGGATACAGATGGAGAAAATATGGACAGAAAGCAGTCAAGAACAGTCCCTACCCAAGGTTCATTATTTTCCAATTTTGAAATTTCTTATCTACCTACGTGGGGCATTATTATCGTTTCAAACCAAAAATGATGAAGCCTTGTTTTTTCTATAGCCGAAAAGAATGATTAAGAGTTGTTGAATTTCTGCACCAAAATCATCATATGTGTATTGAAACACAAAGTATTTCGTTTCCTTTGTTATTGTCATATATATATACACATCGATGTAATGATTCATATCTTTGTCATATTAAGGCTTCGTAACGGCTTGTTTCTTGTAATCTACTATCTAATGATGAAGTTGGAGACACGACATGCAGTACTATATATATGATCATGATATTGTATGAATGTTGAATCTGACAAGACTGGTTATTTGTAATGCAGGAGCTACTATAGATGCACCAGTCAGAAGTGCAGCGTAAAGAAAAGGGTGGAAAGATCATTCCAAGATCCATCAATTGTGATCACAACATATGAAGGGCAACACAACCATCACTGTCCAGCAACACTAAGGGGCAGTGCTGCCACCATGTTGTCAGCACCTCCTTTTTTTGGTTCCTCTTACATGGGCTCAAGCTTACCTCAAGATTTTCTTGCTCAGTTTCTTCCAAGTTATACCCAAAATGATCATCAAAATCCAATGTTCAACCAAAACCTTTCCAACAATCTCCATCTCCAGCCGCAACAACAACATCAGCAGCACCAGTTCCAACTCCCTCGTGACTATGGTTTGCTGCAAGACCTGCTGCCATCATCATTCCCAGGCAAACAAGAGCCTTGAACTTACAAAAAACTTGGTGCATGTTTTGATTTATTTATTTCAGAAAAAATACTAGTTTTATATTTCACCACTAAAAAAATTGAAGTTACAGTAACGGGTGACCTTTTGTACGTTTCAAACACTATCCGTTAGTAAAAGAAAAGCAGTATTTTCTGTGATATTCTTTTAAGAAAAACCATTATTTTTTCACGATAAACAAAATCAAACATGCACTAACCAAATGTTGCAGTGTACACTGTCTATACGTGTATGTAGTAAGTATAGTGGCTTCTTCTTTTTACTTGATTACTTATATCTCTGGTGATCTCTTTAAGTGATGTATGAAGAATATTTGTATGGAAATGGAAGACAGGTCTATATATGGTAGTTGCCGAAGATCTAATTAAGAGCATTAAATGAGTATTTTAGAAATTGTGAATTTGTGCACATGACATTGATCTTGATTACTCTTAAGTACATAGTTTGGTGAATTTTGTCAAAAATGTCAGAGATGGACGGTGTGTTTTTCATTAGAGTACTTTGCAAGTTGCAAGTATAAAGGAGACGATGAAGGATTGAAAAGACGTATCATACATGTATGAATGATCTTTATCAGTGAAAGGTATTGACAGGACTTGGTGATGGTTTCTTGGATCGCTAACACAAAGGGTGGTCAAGAACAGTATGGTGAGGATTAGTAACACCATGGCATGACAACGTAGTATGCTCGTAATTTTTTGTATTGCAGTTCTTTTATATTCAAATGATGGGGGAATTAACCAAGAACATGTACTTGAGTATATAAGGTTGTTTTAAGGGAGCCGCCTGTGTATATATATAGATAGAGATATAGATATAAACATATATTGCGGCGTTTCAGTTATAGTGTATATGTGCTAGCGTGTGTAAGTATACTTTATGTTGTGGACAAATACCTAACTTTTTAAGATTGATGTGATCTTGAGTTAGTAGTGTTATTCATTCTTCTTTTTCTTTTGTGGTGAAACCAAATCTAAGAATCAATATAGATGATTCAAATGCAAGCTTAAATTAATTAGCTATCCGAAAATGATATTTTTAGGCTTATAGAAATTTTTTCCATCTATTTGACATTACATTTTTTGCTTTTTATTATTTTTCTTCTTCTTAAAAATATATATAAGTTTGTTTTTTATGATATTTTAATTTTATAATATATATCAAATGAATATAAATATATGTTATTCTATTATTATTCTTAATTATGAATATATTTTTCACTGTAAAGTTAAAATTGTCTTTTTTTCTTTGAGAAAAATAGACAAATTGTCAGATAATAAATCAGTGTTTTTTGTTTTTTTATTTAAGAAAACAAAGCAGTGGTGTCAGATGCAGCAGTCTTGCTTCTATGAAATCCATGGGGTTTAAATATAGAAAGGATTTGAAGGTTTTATTTATCCATTCGTAATTTCCCTCAAAGAAACTATTTTTAATCTAAAATTATGGTGAAAGGTACACACTGTTTCATTCCTTTACAAATGCTAATTGGAAGCAGGGTTTCCTCTCATATTAATCTTTCAGAAAAGGATGCAAAAATTATTTCAATTAATATACTGCATCCAATTTTTTTTTCATTTTATAAAAAAACCAAACATTATGATGTAAATTCATTGCACTTACAAATTATAGACATATTTGAACACTTTGACATATATTTTAAAATAAATATTATAATATCCTAAGAATTAGATAAATTATAATATCTTTTTCGCCCTCTTTCCAACATTTGATTTAAGATATATATGTATATGTCATACTAATGTTATGTTTTATTACAGTTATGTGTTATATATTATGACATAATTTATAAACACTTATGGGGTCTCTACACTTGTGTGATATTATTACTTTTGGCTTGTGTTGTGTGTGTACTTTGTAGGTTATATACTAATATTATCTTTTTAGTTTGATTAGATCCTCATTTGTTATTCAACATTTATTTGAACTAACTTAAGTCATAATTAACTAATTTGCTTTGTGTATACATTCTTTAATTATTTTGTCCTTCATATGAGCCTTTGATTATAAGCTTTGATCACAATTTATCAATATCTTCTTTTACATCTGGGTGTTTTTTTTATACTCTTATAAACAAGGATTGAGTACGAATTTATATTATTGGTGAATACGATCATATTGATTGGAGCCTTAGAAATTAATCAGTTTTGTATTTTAGATTCAAAACTATGATTATATAGTAATTTTCATCGAGGATTGTCGTATGATTTCATGAGAGAAGACTGATTTTGTGATTGAAACATTGGTTCAGATGATGTATATCTTTGAAAAAAAAATATTAATTGCGAATACCATAGAATAGAGTTAAAAATTAATGCAGAGTAAGTGGCTTATTTGGGAAATTAAAACTTAGTTAAGATGTGCGTTAATGCTGCGACATTTACCTATTAACTTTTAAATCGTTATAAACATAAATTCATTTATTTTATTTTTCTTTTCTTTCTTTGTCATTCTCACAAACTTATAGCATTTTTTTAATTTTTTTTTCTTTATCCATTCTCTATACTATTATTTCAACAAGTAGTTTGTGGGTAATTTTTATAAACCGATTATTAAAGTTAAATTGTATAAGTGTAATTAGTATTGCGTTTGAAAAATAATTCAGAGTAGACTTTACTGTTTATAATACTCTTACGTTTCTGAAGAATAGTTGTCTCATAAAGCATAATTGTACTCTTCATTAGAGAAACATAATAATGTTTAATTGTTGATTAGGATGGCCACACATCCAAGTTGGGAGTTTTATGAAATCAAGCAATATTTCACTGTATCTTCATAAAATATTCAGTTGTTAAAATTTAAAAATACATTATTAAAAAATCTTTAATCAGTAGTAATTTTTTAAGAAGTTAATTCTTCCACTTAAAAAAATATATGCTATCGGTTCTATACATAAATTAAGAAAAATTTCTTGTATAAAGAACAGTCATTTCAAAATAAAAATATAAAGTTTCAACTTAAATAAAATTTATTTTAAACATAATTAAATAAAAATTAAAGAAACAAAAATATAAGTTTCTCTTAAAATTTCTCAACAATGTATAAGATTCTCAAAGCTGACATGTATGGAAATCACAAGAAGCATATAACAAGGAAATTTAGGAAACTCTTATAAACAAGATGCTATTGCTCATATCTTATTTTTTATTTTTTTTGTCTTTCTAAACTATTTAAAAGTTAAATATATCAAAAATTGCACTGTAAAATTAAAAAGGATATATTTTATTGACACATTTTAATTTTCTGTTTAATACTCACAATTTTCTGCTAATTTTACTTTAGACTACCAAATTCTTAATAGGGAAATTTGTCACATGTTATATGGCACACAAAGTCAAAACAGGTGAAGCTAATAGGGTTGACTAGGGCTATTTCAATGTTCAAAACATTATATAATCACTAAATAAAAAAAATATAAATTTACTGTTAATTAATTTTAAAAAAAAATTAAATAACTTTGGCTCTTTTGGATAATTGATGACTTTGAGGAAACGAGGGAAAACAGTAATTGTTAAAAAATTCTAATTGAGCAGAAGACAAATAAAAAGTGACAAAACATATTTTCTTTTTGATGGTAAAGATGATCAGAAAGGTTTTGTAGATGGCAGAAGTCATAATCATAATTTCCATAAAATCGGTTTACCATAATTAACGGAAGTAATTAACAAACTGTTTTTAGCATCCAAATTCCAAACTGTCTTAATTAATTTCATGAATGAATCATTGAGTGCCTCCATTATTGATTCATTGTTTGCTCTGCCGCCATAGAAGCTTTTTAATAAGCTTCACCTTTCTCTCGACAAAACTTGAACCCTTAACAGTTTCTTTGTCTCCTGTTTCTGCTTTTAGTTTATTCTAATTCTATCAAACATTACAACAACAACAAAAATTACATTAATTACACCATCATTTCCTCTCTTTTTTTAAATCTTTACACTATCTTCTTTTATCAATGTTTTCTAATGTTTACAGATAGAAAACCTTCAAAGATTCTAATATTGCACAAAACCCTACTGATTAGTGTAATTGATTATAAATTTTAAATTTATTTCCAATCATAATTTTAAAAAATCAAGATCAATATACCCACTATCTCACCTGAAATGTTGAGTTCATTTATAATTGTACGAGATAACTCTTTTAATCAAGATATTTAGACAAGAATATCATTGATTGATAATTAATATTTTTTCTTTCAAATGATATTACTCTCATCCCACAATGAATTTAGTTTTACTTTTTAATTCTAAATTTATTTATATTCCCAAATTTTAACGAAATGTTAATATTTTTCACAATTTATCTTCCAATAAATTCAATAAATTACATTAACTGTTTAATTCACGTTAGATAAAAATAAAAATAGTTTTTTCATAATTTATCACCAATTATATGTTTGCAACTTTAGTAATATAGTCATATTCAAATGCCTTGGTTTAATTTTTAAAGTCGATTGAAAATATGTGTTATATATATATATAAGATAATTTTAATTATATTTTTCCAAAAAAAATATTTTCATTAACTAATTTTTTTAACTAATGCATGTATATACATAGCACCCTTGTCTACGTTTTCTATTAAATTTTACTGATATCTTCAAAACCCTATTTCATTTACACTATTGTTATCCATGAACCCTAATTTCACTCTTTGAGAAAGAACCATCCGTGAACCCTAATTTGTAAAGAGTGACAAACAACTGAGACTAAAAAGATGGTTAGAAAAGAAAACAAATAACAGTTGACATGGATTAAGATAGCATTGTATTGTCTTGATTATGAAAAAGATTTGTCAATATTATCAATTAGAAGTAGAATTAGACATAGAAATTTAGTTTAGAGAATGAAGTTAGTGTTCTTACACCATTTTTCTTTTCCATGTTCCCAATGGCCATGAACAATTACAATTCACTGATACTGAAAAGATTAATGAATCACAACTTGTCCAACTTGTCAACATTATCAGTCCTTCGTTTGTCTACACATTCGGATACAAACAAATATAAAGTTGTTACCCAATAAAAGTTTGAGTGATATGCAAGCAATATCTTATATATAAAGAAAATGTTTCTTTAATGCAGAACAGTTAAAACTTATCATGTTTTAAGCTTGTGTCAGAAATCTCTATAAAAAATAAAGAGTACATCAAATAATTTTCTTAATACACAGCTTATTTCAAATTCTCTATGCAGTAGCTTCTGTACAATACACTGGATATGGACGTGATTGTGTGTATGGATGTCTTTCCAAACAAACATGAAACACTGCATTAATGTAGCAAGAGAGAAGATGCTGGTGTGTGCAAGAAGTTTTGAAGAAATATAAACAATCTCACAATCTTTCTTTTCAATCTGAATCGATTTTGTGGTTAAAAAGTGACAGATACTTGTAGGAATGAACTTGTTTTGTCTTTTTAGCAAATTCCAATCTCAAAGCAATGACCTAAAATGGTAATAGTTGCCATCTGATTCCAACTACATAATCAATGTGGCTCGAACTGCTAAATGTTAAGATCACGTTTGGAAATCTGTTGGTGAGTGGTGTATATATATATATATAAAATATAAAAGCAGATAAAATTGTGTGAAAAGTCATTTAAATCAAAGTGTCGTTTGTATAATCAGAGTTACACTTAATCAATTTGCATTCGATAAAAGATATCTATTTGTTATTATGGCTTATATTCTACCAATCGGCTATGGTGACGTAGAGCTTTGCAGCCACTCAGTTTCGATAACAGTTAAGTGGAATTAAAACGTAATTAATATTATAAATATTATAACGGTTATTGATGACTGATTAAGACAAATATTAATGATCATTAAAAGATAAATTAATTGGTCAAATTCTTATAAATTCTATAAATAAAGATTTAATTTTGAGGTACTATTTAGATAATCACATTACTTTAGACCTCTAGAGAAAACTTCTGACTTGAA
Source organism: Vigna umbellata (assembly GCF_029865625.1). Taxonomy (NCBI): domain Eukaryota; kingdom Viridiplantae; phylum Streptophyta; class Magnoliopsida; order Fabales; family Fabaceae; genus Vigna; species Vigna umbellata. Next base: position 12,503,031 of record NC_142165.1, on the reverse strand, counting down.
TCTCAGAGTGTAATCTGTCAGTCACTCCCAACCGATTGATCACACAGAACGAGAAGTGAAATAAATTTTCGACAGAAACAACAACATCACATACGTTATCCTCGTCCTATCACAGCAAAAACACTATTAAATTTTACTCTTTATTTATCTTATAATAAAATCATCCAAATATAAATCACATCACCTTAAATCAATTTTAACCAAAATTAATTATGTTAAGTTGATCCAAACACACAAACACATATGCTTTGTTTGGGGAAAAAACTGTGATTGGTTCATAAAAAATGTAAAGTAAAAAGATAAGTGTAAGTTTTTAGCAAAAAAAGTGAATATGATGAATACAGGTCAACATAAGTGATATATGAAATAGGTGCAGTAAATAACACGTTTGTAAAGGGAAGGAAGTAGAAGTCAAAAGCTGTGGCAATATGGGCCAAGTTGCCCCATTCCCCATGGAGCATGTAAAGTGATGGCAGAGAAAGATTGTTATTGATTATTGATGGAAGCAAGAACCCTAGATGCTAGAGAAGCTGTCCCTGAAAATAGGTCTACTTTATCAGAATAATGAATTATTATGTATTCCACTTTCACCGTTTGAAGCCTTCAACTTGAATCATTTCTTTGACTGTCTGCCCAATAAGTGCTTCCTCAAGAAACTCCAATCTATGCATTCTTTTTCCCTTGGGGTGAGAAATGGGACAATCAGTCAGGCTTCAAATAACAGATCAAAGTTAAAAGTTTTTCCCTTTCTCGTAGTTTCACTAACATCCACTGTACAAATTTTACAATTTAAGATTCCTTCATGACACTGCCATCAATGGGACAGAAATTCTGTTGAAGAGAATCAAAAGGTAATCATAACTGGCTTAGCCATTCACAATTTTAGTGCATGAACCAACAGTGCAAAAGTGAGGGAAAATCTTATTCATACTGGGGTACTGTGCCATTCGGTGGTGGCATCTTCAAATGAACACTTCACTCTGTAGAAATGAAACAATCTGAGTGCCCTTTTCTTGTCAGATCTTTTCTGCAAGTTGGGATTTGAACCACAGATATATGACATTGCTTTCCCTACACGTATAAGCACTTTTGTTGACTGTAGAATAAGGAGGAATCAGATTGTTGAGAAAATAACACAGTTAAGTCAGAGTGCTGCTGCATGAGAACATTTGCAAAACTTATTTAACTTCTTCTATGAACCGTATCATACATGACCATATAAGTTTCAAAAGCTTCAAACATTGTAGTTTTTAAAAATCTTAATAAAACGCATATGTTTGTAACTTTTCGAATAAATTATATTAACCACCTCTGCATTGTTGTGAAATTGTATAGATTTCTTATATTTCCTTAAACATTTACATCACTTGAAAACAAAAGTATGACATTTCTAAACAATTAACAAGGTTATATAATGTATAAAAGATATTTGTATAATATTTTTCAAACATTTAAAAGAAATAGTGTAGAAAGACAGAAGAAAACAGAAAAAACAAAAACTGTATAATCTCGCAAAAAGTTCAAAAGTAGTTATTATAATTTGCGCTACCTTTTTAGCAAGTTCCCTTAAGAAATAAACTCTCTGATGTTAAGAGCAAGTTGTTTAAGAAAAAACTATTCTTACACGTAAGTTCTACACTGTCACCACTTTGCTGAAAATCATCAGTACAATACTGAATAATATCTTTCACTAAAACATCATGTTTTTTTTTACCACTGCAAGATTATTTTATTAGAATGAAGATATAAAATGACAATAATCGAGTCTACTGTGAAATTGAATAAAAACTGATTTTTATCTAAAAATATCAATGAACTCGTTCAAGATGCTTGAAAAATATATCATCATCACCTGATTAATGTTATATTGAAGCTAAAAGCAAAATGACAAGGAAAATGAAGCCAAATATTCGTTTCTTTTTCACTATAGCCACTCTTCAGCAGCATGCGACCATGTCAAGGGAATTAAAATAAAATAAATGAACAATCATGCAAGAAGACAGACCCCACATACATCTGTACAACACTAACACTCACCACCTATGTTCATTCAATCCTCTTTGCAAGGCTACTGTGTCATATCATCAATGGCAACATTCAATTTAAAACAAAAAACAAAACCTTCATTATCCAAAACAGGCTCTCTCTGATCTGATTCTATCCTCAGATGCATCAAAATTTTCTTGGGGGCACATAGTTGGAGATACGTTGTATAGATAAGTTACTATAACGTGTACAACGGGAATTGTACATTCAAGCTAAGCCATGGAGTTGTCAATTCCTATCCTTGAGTTGTTTCAGTATGCCCCATCCTTTCAGCATCAGATGGACCCGAAATATCCTTCACAGTTTCAATTTCCATGTTGACAGTGCCACTCTTTCTGTTTCTTCTATCCTGAAAGTGATTATATCAATCTTACATTTTGATGTTTTTTCAACATATATACTTAATATTCCAGATATAAGCACCAAAAAACTTGCTTTAAAATGAGGACCTGGCTCTTTATATACTACAATGCATCACAATTCCATGTATGTAGAATGGTATCTTCCCAATTTATGGCATAAATCATGCTTTCTTTTGTTGTCTTTTAGCTAATGAAGTAAAACTTGAGGAAGTATGTAGGCTGAAGAATACCAAAAAAAATTTGGGTTTTATGTGTTTTTAGTCCTTGCGAAATTGACAAACTTTGATATAGTCCTCCAGAGAAAAAATATCAGATTTATTACTTGTAAATTTTTAAAAACTTTGAAAGTTGTCCTTATCAGCAGTTATTGATGATGAAACGTGCATCTAAATGTCATATTACATGTCATCCTAGAATGATCGTTAACATGATGCTTATGCCCATCACAAATACAAGATAATGTAGACCTTCTGAAAAAAATTAAATTTACAGGAATCATAAATAAATTTTTTACAAGGGCCAAAACCAAAATTTGTCAAAAAAGTGACCAAAAACATATTTTACCCTTAATTTCCCCCAAGAGTTTTCATTCAATATTGTATTTCTTTTAGTTGATGGAAGAATAGCCAACACATGCTTGAAGGAAATAATGTTAAGGATGCCCACAAGGTTAAAAGGTTGCAAAATGTGATAAAAAAACAATGAGACTCAAACTCAGCATCAATTAAACAACAGAACTTGTATGAAATGACAGAGTATAGAAGGGAACCTCTCGGTATGGATATTCATCAGCTTCGAGCATTCTCACAACTTGACTCATTTTGGGCCTCTTGTCAGCATCAGGATCAATACATCTAAGTGCAACCAGAAGAGTGCGCTTCAAAGCACACAAAGGTGGTTTAACTTCAAGGTTTGAGTCCACTACTTCTTCAGCCCTTCTTGTTCCTACCATCATTTTGAGCCATTCAACTAGATTAACCTGTCATAATGAGGATGAACAATATCTAATCACTATTAAGGATCATCACCTTCCAGTAGAAAGCATGGTTAGAACTAGCAAGCTAGCAGAGTTCATAAGGATTAGGAACCTCATTGGCAGGACGAGCATAGTCTACAGGGTCCCTTCCAGTAACTGCTTCCAGCAAGAGGACACCAAAGCTGTAAATGTCACTCTTCTCGTTTAACAAACCACTGTTCGCGTATTCTGGGGCCACATAACTGTAATCCACAACAGAAGTGAGTTTCCAGTAGTATGAATCCTTAAGTGTTAAATAAGGGATAATGAAATTTTCTGTATATACCCAAACGTTCCCATTACTCTTGTGGTTATGTAACTTTCTCCCGAATCCAAAAGTTTGGCCAGGCCAAAATCAGAAACCTTTGCATTGAATTCATCATCAATCAATATGTTGCTAGACTTTATGTCCCGATGAATAACCTTTGGTTCTATTGCTTCATGTAAATAAGCAAGCCTGCCACCAGTAACAGTATAATAGAGGGGTTCATCAGCATGACAAGGTCCACTGTTGAAACTTCCACAAATATAAATCTGTAACTAAGTAAAATGTTAAAACTAAAGTAGGTCAGATAATAACTAAGACTATGTTTGAACTGATTGAAGGAATGAAATCCATTCCATCCAAAACTTCTCCTTATCTCCTCCCCCAATATGGGAGTGTGAAACCAGTTTTTCTAATTCAATATCATTTCCTCAGAAAAGATTCTAACAATGCAATGGTATTTCATTCTATTTCATCTCACTCTGTTCCAAATATCAATAGATATCCAAATATAGCCAAAGATTAGAGAGTTTACTCAGTGGTCCCATGGGCAGCGAGCTCTTATTGTTGTTTAATCTAAAAACCTAATGGGCTTAGATATTTCAACATGCTGCAAACTATATGAAAATATAAAGTCAATAGCATAATACTATCAAGAAACAGATAAACAGACCATTAAATATATTTTGACATTCTCAAAATACAAATAGTAATAGCATTAATTAAAGGTACACACACAGCATTTTACAATCAAATCTCACAGATGAGAGACTTATGATAATCACTCAGATGAGTTCGCAAAGACTGTACAAATTGCACACTGAACTTACGCTTTGGCTGTGCCAAGTATAACTTTCAAGCGGGCCTCCCAAGTAAGTGTCCCATGTTGGTGCATGTCTCCATGTAACCACTGTTCTAAGTTACCATTGTTCACATATTCATACACAAGCAGCCTGAATTTCATTTGGGAAGTACATTCATTATAACACAAAGAGACATAACATTGAGAAAAGCTTCGGTTCAAATTTTGAACCAAGGAGAACATAACTGTCACAAATCCAAGAAAAAAATTACCTATGAACTCCCTCTACACAATATCCGAGAAGGCGTACGAGATGCTTATGTCTAACATGTCCTATAGCCTCCACTTCAACTCTGAATTCTTTCTCAGCCTGTCCCCTATGAATTCAATGTAGAAATAATTACACAAGTACATGAAGTGTCAGGAAAAATTAAAGAGTACATCAATGATCAATAAATATCCTTACAAGTTGTTAAGAAGTTTCTTCACTGCCACCTCAATTCCATTAATCAGTATTCCCTTGTAAACAACCCCATATCCACCCTCACCAATAATGTTCTCAGCTGAGAATCGTTTGGTTGCCATTTCCAGATCTCTGAGTGTAAACCAGTGGCCCCACCCAAGATGAGAAAATTCAGGCAAGCCAACTAATGGAGAGGCAGTAGCCAACCCTCCATGTGACAATGTGGATTGTTTCTTAACATTCCCAGAGCTTCCTTCTTCAGCTGACATTGAACTAAATCCTCTCTCATGATGATAAATTGAGCTGCACTGACTGATATTATCAGGATCCCCAGATTTGCTGTTACCCAAATGAACTGATATATTATCTGAATTTTTATCACTTGTCATGTTATGAACAGGCATAAGCACATTTTCTGGTTGGACATGAGAACTCTGCACCCCAACCTTGTCAACGTCGATATCTTTTGAGACATTTGGTATTTGGGATACAGAATACTTGTCCAAAGATCTCTTAGACTTTCTCCGAAACATCACCCATATTGACAATATACAAAGAATAAGCACTATAAATGCACCAACACCTACTCCAATCAAAACCCATCGTCTCAACCCCAAAAATGGAGTCTTCTTTGTCAATTCCCCTTTCAAAGAACTGTTGGATGACATAATTGGTTGCACCAAGTCAATCAATAGCGTCCCCACAAATTCTTCAGCTGGTAGAACCAAGACATTCCCACCCAAGTACAGGATTCAAGTTAAGTACTCCATTCCCCTTACTCGAGGCTTTGAAACACACATCTGAACATTCCAATTTACAACCAACATTTCAGGTCTTACACAGTGCCATAAACAAAAAGCCAGAGTTTCAACAAATCACTAATGCAATGTTTATCACGATTTAAGATAATCTCGAACTACAAAGTTTCCCGTAAACTATCTCAGGCTTCATTAGCAATGGCATACAAAATAAACAGAATCATACATAATTCAGCAGTTTCAAAACCAATATTAGAAGGACATATTGAGTGATTTCATAGTTCATTTGGAAAGCAAAATAACCGGTTGAATGTTGATTATGAACACAATTTCTAATGAAAAGAAAAGGAAACCAGGAAAGAATCACTTATGATCCAAGCAAACAAGAGAGAAAGTGAAATGTATATTATCCAAAAAGTGGTTAACAAAGACAAAGCATTTACCTTTGTAGTGATCCAAGGTAGCTAAACTCCTGAATCTTCTACCCAAAGAAGCAACAGGTTTCACACCTCATTTTGAACCGACAAGAGACTCAATGTGCAAAAAATGCCTGAGGCTGAGCAACACACATACCCTACAGCAGAATCCAGATGCAGCAAAAGATGAAGTGGCACACTAATAGGTAAAAAGTGGGGCCATATTTCAAAAAAAAAAAGGACTCAGCGGTAAGATATTAAGAAGAGAAACCGGAAGGGAATGGCAGACAAAAATCTTATTTTGATAGGAAAAATACAGAGTTTGAGAGAGTGGGCAACTGTCACTACTAATTTTGGAGAGGAGAAAGAGTAAATGCAGTGAAATGGTTGGTGGGTGTTGTGTCTGAGGGCAGGACCAGAACAAGCTGGAAAGGAAGCTTGGTTTGCAATGAAGGAAAGCAGAGGGGGAGAGAGAACAGTAAAGGGAAAGCAAATGTGAAATGAATAGGTATGTGTATGATACACTGTTTATGGATGGCTGGTAGAAAGAAGGTTAAAATCTCTTTTTCCTCTAATTCTATAAAAATTCTATTTAGTTTTTTAATTTTTAAAAATATTTAATTACATTATTCCTTTGTTAGATTTCTGTTAAATTTAAACATTTTAAAAAAATAAAATTACTTTTATAAAAAGTAAAGAAAAAAAAAGATTTTAGCTTAGAAAGAAAATAAGAAAATAAAAACTGTAATGAGTAAGGAAGAAAGGTAAAGTAAAGTGAAGAGGGAGAGTGAGAGAGAGAGGAGAGAGAGAGGAGAGAGAGAAGGACCAACAACCTCAATCCAACATAACAGAGGGAGCTAAGCTAAGCACCAAATCTAGGCTTCCTCTGATGTCATGTCTGCTCACCAAACTGTCCTATTTGTGTGAAAAGGAAAAATCTTACGCAAATTTTGAAACTTGGCTTGGCACCATTCTACCATGCTTCCCCTTCTCATGCTAATTCAATTTGCTTTGGGTTTTGGTTTTTGGACATATCCCTAGAATTTTTAATAAATATTTTTCTTTTTTATAATTCTCTCATATCATAAAGCATTATGATGAAAAGGTGAATTCCTTACCACCCATCTAAAATTTGGGTGAATATGAGAGAAGTGATTTTTTCAATGAGAGAAAATCACAAGCTCCACTAAAATATTAAGCATTTTCTTTCTTAGTAAGATTATGGGTTTTGAGGGTTGAAAAAAGCCACCAATGGAGAAAGAAATGGATACTTTGATTCCAAGCATATTTTTTTTATTATTAAAGATAATCCAGACAAAACCTTTGCACTTTTCCACACCTTTTCAAAATAATAATTACCATTTTGTATTGTGTGTTATTACGAGTTTTAAATTACTATCGGTTCAAACTGTTGTTAAAGTATTATTTTGTATCCACATTTGCATGATCTTACTTCATGAAGTCCAAATTCACAGTCAACAGATTTTCTATACTTTTATTTGTAAGCTAATAAATATAAAATATTGAAATGTATAAAATTGACAATGAGAATTGAAAATGAGTTATTCAGTTGCGCCTTTTTACTCTAGGAAGTTGGTTTGATAGCGGGCCGAATATGTAATGGGCCCAATCACCCTATTTCTGTAAGCCCATTTCTGTAAGTAAAGTTAGCATTTACTGCTTCAAGAAAATACACACAAAAAAATGTTTGATTACTTCATCGGTGTCGAATTGCTCGTCTAGCAAGAAATTTATCATATTGAAATGAAATATTAATAGCACTAAACAGAGAAGTGATACATGTATTAACATAACAGAATTTATAACAATAATTCTCAACCAAATACAATAATGAAAATTTCAATATATACAAAAATAATTTTCACACAGATTTTGTGAATTTTTAAATTTCATTATACAATTTTAAAATTTGACCTTTCACAATTTGAATACTATTACATATATACATGTTTTAATCGAAAATAATAACTTTTAATGATGTTTTATGTAAGAAAATATAATTGAAAAGGCGAAATAATTGAGATGAACATGAATTACATGAAGATGAATTAAAACTAATTGGAATAGTATTGTTTTCTTGCCATATACAAGGACTCTAATTAACCTTTTTAAAATAATTCTAGAGCTAATTTTGTTTTCCTATTTATGTACGTAATAAGAAGGGACTAAATTACAGAGAAACACGAGGATTGTTACATATGTTAAAAAAAAAAACTAAAAACACCTACATTGCTTGCATGCATGCAGTATTATTGTGATGCATGAGGCATACGTGGGTTTTTCATGGAAATTGAAAGTCTCCTCCAACACCTTGTCCATCGCCACCTTGGGGAGGATTAATGGCAACCCAAAGCAAAGAGAGTGTGATTGCAATGAGACCAGACCACACATAGACGATGGTGGGTGTCTTGCCTCTCCTTCCCATCAACCCTTTTGCAAAAGGGTAGAGATGAGCAAGCACCCAAAAACTGAAGAATGCTCCTCCGATGAACTTGCTCCATTGTGGGTTTGCACTGTAAATGGTTCTAGAAAACGACACTACAATGCCGATGATGTTCATCATAGCAATCACAATGGGTGGAACCATCAAGGAGCTCCATTTCACTATGTACAAATCTGCGTATATGTCTTCATCATCATCTCCTGCTGACTTAGTTGTCAGAGTGAAGGAAATCTCAATCCCTGCAAGCACCTTGAGGAGTCCTTGCACCACAGCAGCCAAGTGAGCACTGGTTCCAGAAATAAGCCAAAACTGTTCATTTCTCCACCATTGCTCTAACTCCACACCGGACCATCTAACCTCAAGAACAGCCAATGCCACCAAGCATACCGTGATGAGGAGCAGGTAGACTAAGAAGGCGATGCTGAGAGTTTGGACGATGAAGAATCCTGAGAATAAAGAGAGCGCTGGGAGGAAGCAATACACAACGAGAAATAGGGAGGTGAAGGGGTAGATTCCGACATTGAGGTATGCCAGACGTTGGAGAATCTTAAGGCGCTTACTGGCAAGGAAAGCGTTGTTCTTTGAGAAGAAGATTTCCACAGAGCCTGTGGCCCATCTCAGCACCTGGTGCAGTCGATCAGTCAGGTTAATCGGTGCTGATCCGCGGAATGCATCTCGCTTTGTTATGCAGTATACTGAACGCCATCCGCGGTTGTGCATGCGGTACCCTGTCACCACATCTTCTGTCACAGACCCATAAATCCAACCCACTCTGTCTCCCCATTCTGTCTTGTCCTCGTACCTGTACATACAATTTCAGTAATTAAATGTCATGGTTTCATCGAAATTGCAAACAAAGTTTGTTTGTTACGAACCAACAAGAAATGACAGATACAGCTTCGGCTACAGTAGTTGCATCCAGTGGCTGGCGAGGGGCCCTAAGGACACCGGGTGGGCGTCCATACTTGATCGCGGGGTGATCTGCTAAAGGACGACCTTGGAACTCTGCAACAGGTATGCTCTCAGACAACATGGTTGAATTACCAAACCTCTTAGGTAATAAGTTCACATCCAGATTTGAATCAAACTCGCTAGCATCCAAGGCCGGTGTTTCAGAGTCTTCACCATTCTTAACATCTTTCTTTTCGTCCATCTTGTCAACCATTGGAGGGTCGAATGCGTATAGAGCAAACCTCCTGAACATGCATCCGGTTCCCACGTACATAGGACCTTGAAGACCATCGAGGGCTCGCATGTTTCCGTCGAAAAACACGGTGTTGTGATTGGCATAGCGATCTGAGGGGTCGATGCCTTCGAATCTCTGAGGAAACTGGATGTAGCATATGTCCTCGCCACCTCTATCCATCATGAAGCACATACCTTCTCGCACTGCCTTGCAGTTGTAGATGTAATGGTCACAGTCGAGGTTGAGAATGAACGGTCCGTTCGACAAAATTGCAGAAGCTCGAACCAATGCATTCATGGCACCGGCTTTCTTATTGTGATCGTAACCAGGACGTTTCTCTCGAGAAACATACACAAACATTGGCAGCCTTGTATCTACTTCGGAGAAGTCTACAATCTTGTCATCTGCACTTCCCAACAGTGGATCGGGACTCGGTGGCTTTAACATCACCTGTATTCAGCATTGCATGTACGTGCAAATTAAGCTAAACAATATGCAAATGGCAGTGTATCAAAATGAAATGTGTGGTACCTGAAGTATTCCTGCATGATCACCTTTAGAGTGTTCACTAGAAGGATTTGCCCAAGTACCAGGCCAGTGGGTGCCATCAGCCATCCACGTGGCTTTTAACACTTTGACAGTGTCGGTAGGGTCAGCCCCACTCTCCTTCATATGTTTCATCATCTTCATCTCCTCTCTCGCATTAAAGGCATCAGATCTTCTCCTGATGGAATCTGGAAGGCCATTTATGCGTACCTTGAACTCGTCATACTCCCTCTTTACTCTTCTTCTGTCTTTCACAAAATCTGTTCTGCTTTTGTTCTTGGTGGGGTCAACTTTCAAGCTGAAGTAACTATCTGGATTTCTCGGCTCAATTTTGTGTTTTCGACAAAAGGGAACCCATAAATCGGCAAAACTAGCAGCCTCAGCCATGGCTTCAAAAGTCAACAGAGCACCTCCATCATCGGAAATGTAACATGCAAGCTTCTCGACAGGATAATCAACCGCTAAAATGGAAAGAATGGTATTAGCAGTTGTAAGAGGTGGCTCCTTCTCAGGATCTGCAGTGGACACAAAGAGGTCCAGACCAGGTAGATCAGATCTCCCTGTTGGGTTTGATGGGGATGGACTATCAAACTTTTCAAAAAGGACAGCAAGATCAGTGGAACGATTCACAGGACATAGCTTGGGAACTTGATCTAGAATCCATGAAAAGCCAAACCATATTTCACAAGTAATTGACATGAGCCACAACCATATTGCATCATTATTTGGATGTGTCACTCTCCAGTGTAAAAAGAACCCCAACACTACTAATCGAACAGCGATAAGACACCTGTAGATAAATGCACATTCAATAATGATTATAGAGATCAGAGGGACATGGATTTTGGTTCATCACTATAAATCAATATAATTAACCTGTAAGGACTCATAATGCTTGACGGAATTGGTGTTATACGGCTCAAAGGTTTCCACGGCTTCTCGTGATCAAGCATTCCTGCCTTTACCGCTTCATCACCATCTTCATCGAACTCATCTTGAGGCCAATAAGCATTACCAACTCCGTAAGTACCATGAGTCTCGAACAACCACTTATTATGATCAAATTCTCCATTCTGATTTCTTTTCATAACCGACATGTTTGAATTTTTTGAACCGTTCGGTGCTGGTAATGATGCCAATGTCCCATTGGTAGGATAATCATGGAGGTCTTCCTCGTACTCCCCCACTTTATACGGCTCCTTGCAACCGGGACACAAACCAGATTCTTTTTGTGCATCTATGAAGCAGTCTCTACAAATCTTGAACCTATAAATACGAGTCATTATCATTAGTCTGTCTTAATTGCTCAATTATGTAATACGTCAAAAAGTAACACGTGCATGCATGCATGCATAATAATGAATCATGAATTTCCTGACGCATGTACATATACATACATACCTACACTCACATGGAGTGATATCGCTTCCTCTTTCATCCCTCATGACCCTGCCATCACAAATTGAACATGCAGAGCCTTTGGAGCCTGCCATTTGAGGATGAGTTACTTCAGAATCGATTACCTTATCCATAAGATGTGCTCTGGTTACACTGTTGAATCCCCCGGTGAATAAAGAATTGGAAACATACTGTTCTTCGGCTTTCATTGCAATAGATGTGTCCATGGGTTGATTGTCAGGGGTGGGAGGTATATGAACGGTGTAGTTCATATAATCCCCTGATAAGTCTGAGGACATGTCAATGTCATCTTTTGACAGACTCACGTATCTCCCACTTGAAGTTCTTCTTGCAAATTTAACAGATGGTCCACCGGAAGTACTTCCTACTTGAGGACCACCAGATAATCCTCCACTGTTTCGTAATGATTTCTTCGAAGGTTGCCTATTTAGTGAAGACATTGTTCTAAATTCATATACCTTAAAATTACACCTATCTATAATGTAACAAATTTCATCAAATTAACAAAATCTAGCCCATTATCCATTTTTCATGGACAAATAACTCCATAATCATTCACCAAGAGAAACAACTATTAGATGCTAAACATGTTAATTACAGCTACAATTAAGGATAAGAATAAATTGAGATTTGTCAAAGTATAGAATGTCAGAAAAAAGGAAGAAGATTTATGGTGTTCAGACCAAGTCCATCAAACTATCCTATATTCGGCCTTCTCATTTCCGAAATTATAGAAATCTGTTGCTCTCTGTCTCTCTTCAACATATACAATGTTTGGTTTTACAATGTTTCTAATTATGTTCGATCTTCAAAACTTCCTATTTTAAGTCCTTCTTTTTGTTGAAATTTTATTTTAATTTTTTTTTTGTTTATTTTTATACTATCCAAGTATTTATATAACATCAAAATCATTCAATCCTATGGAAAAATAATTACTTTTTTATGTTATGATTTCATTTATTGTAAGAACCTAACGTACCCAATTAGAGTTATCCTACTTAAATAAATTATTATAATTTATTTAATTTAATATAAAAGTATGACTTATTCTGTTCAAATCATGCTATAAAATTCAAAGAAAAAAAATGGAAAATCTTATGAGAAAAATATATTTACAACCAAATTCTACAAGAATACAAACAACCTTTTATGGAACAGTCTTCCCAAAAGGTTTGTATGACATTATATTTTCCTTTTTTTTTAAACCTATAAATTTACACTAGCCGTTATGCCATTGTAAATTGACATATACATGATTGGAGAAACCAAACAAACAAAAAAAGAATGTAGTTTGATAAACCAAACAAACAACCATTGGTTAGATTTCCAAAAAGAAAAAGGAAAACAGCTATTGCTAAATTTAATAAAATAACAAGTGGACATGAAGGGGCCACACCAAAAGTGATATAAGGAACCAATGAAATAATGTCAATTTTTTCAAGAGACTTTGAATGAGAAAAATGCTGAAAATACAAGTAAAAATGACTAGATAGATGAAGTATTGGACAAGGTAGAAATGTTATCCAACACATAACATGTATATCAGATACTGGTGTTTTTATGAAAACAACATTAATGTCATCTACTGCTACTTCTGATAACAACTACTCAAATCTTCTTGTACTTTACATGGAGAACAAAAGAGAATTATTCCATTCAATTATAATTTCAATGCAAAAGAAAATATACGTGAGATGGAAAGTGAATATATAATATGCAAGATACTGGATTTAATTTTAATGGATTATTCTTTTAATCTCTTTTATATTCAGTTAATTGTGTATTATTAATTTTAAACAGATTTAAATAACTGTTTTTTTTTAATTATTCATTCAATGACATGATGATATATAAGGAACTGATTGTAAATATGTTTGCACCCAAGTCAATTGAAATGAAACTCAGAAGATATTTCATGTAGATATTTTAAGATTTTCATGAAGAAAAAGACATTTCGGAAGTTTATTCTTTTCAAATATAGATATTTTATGAAAACATCACTATCTCGATATAATATATTTATTTACTAATTAACAGACAACGAGAATATAGAAGAGTTAATAAAAATACTTTATGATTTTAATGGATGGTTTTAACTTGTTTCAATATATCTTTAATATGATTTATATAAGTTTTTTTTATTTATTGCTATAAATTTCACAGTTATATTTATGACATAAACTATTACAAGAAATTTTGGTATGAGTTTCAAGTTAATGTCAAATTATAATCACATTAGGAGGTAATTCCAATTTAAGAATGATTTAATCCATGGTTTTAATTATTTTTTTTGTTGATTTTTTTTATCGAAGAGAGACAATTAAAATAAACTAAGGTCATGTCTTGTCATGTATTTCATAATGCAGTGCACGACACCAACCGTGAAACATGTGCTCCACGCAACCTAAATAAATCCATCAATAAACTGTGAAATCGTTTATTCATCAACATGATATAAATAATATCTATGCAAATAAAAATAAAAATTCTAGTAACAAAATTCTCATCAATTTATTTTTTCAGTTTTACTTAAATTAAATAATACATTCATAAAATAGTGTATGCTTTCTGTTCCAGTTTTACCTTGAAATACTGTTTGAAAAGGTATTAATTTGCAACTATTAAATTAAAATAAACTATTTTAATCATATTTTACTATTATAAGTACGTGTTTTTTAATTTTAATCATGATTGAATATTTTTGTTATTATTACGTACTTATAAAATTTATATTTCTTATCTTATCTAAATGTTATCCCGTATTTGAGACGAAGATATATCAATTTTCTGGCATATCTATATTTCAAGATCACAACGGAAACTAAAAACGGGAAGAAAACCATGATTGAGACCAAAGCTTCAAAGAAGAAGAATTAAGAAATGTGAGAAAAGCAGAGTTTAATTTACTTACTTTTATAGATGGGACAGCAAAAACATCCTTGTCGTTGAAGCATCCTAAGCATCCCACCCTGTCCCAATATTCTATAAAATGTAAACCACTGCATATTCTCTGTATCCAACTAAAACAGAGAGAGTCAAAGTTTGATGGAAGAGAAGAGGAAGAGCAAGTTATGGCTGAAGAAGGTGTCATGGCGGTTTCGGTGGAAACCTCAGAAGCTTCAAACGACCATTGTAGACACTGTCGTTTTCAAGATACTCTCTGTGGCTGAAGCTGTCGTGCTTGTCTCCACCCTCTGTTTCTTCTACCTCTGCTGTGGCTGCAACTTCTAATTCATGGTTCAGTCCAAAAGCTTCATTCTGTTTTACTTCTTTTGCTTCTTCTAATGAATATTTATAGGAACGATTAACAAAATATTATTATTATTATTATAATTTTTATTATTTAATTCATTGTTTATTGTTACTGTTTTACTTTAATTGTATTAACAGATTTATGATCAATAACAGAATATGAACAGAAACTAAACTTTTCAGGAAATCCTTTATGCTCTGTTATCTCACAGATTCAATCTTTTCTTTTTAACCAACTTAAAGTTTCTTCTTCTCAGAGTAGTAATTTCTTCTTCTCAAGAGGGCACTTTCTTCGACTTTTCTCTTGCTCTGTTTTATAATTTGAAGGGCTAAGTTTAACTCCAATTTTTTTAAATTTTTTACTAAAAATATATTGTTTTATTTTATTAATAAAATTTTATATCCACACATACATATTACTATTCTGGATTTTAAGTTTTTAGTTTGAGATGAATAACATGAAGAACCTAACCTGTGTGTTCTGATGAACAAATCCCTCTACCATTATATTTTTCTAGGATAATAAATAGTAATTATGTCACAATCGTGTTTGATATATTGATATTATTATCTATTTATATTTATATGGTAATACGTACTTAAAGATATTTTCCATAATTACATTTGTAAGAAAATGTACAAATTCAGATGAGTTAAACCTAAAATACTTAGTTTATTATCCATAAATTATTTATTTAGAAAAATAAAAACACGAGACGGATCAATTATTCAAATATTCTAGTATTTCAGTAAATAAAGTTAAATTATAATTTATAAAAAGAAATATATCCAGTGATAGTATTCATTAGAGATTTTTGGAGTTAGATAAACAAGACTTTTAAGCATAAATATTATTTACACTTGTTTGTGTTGCATAGAATTATAAAAAAACATTTTTAAAGTAGACAGAATAAAATAAAACTCTACAAAGTAAAAAAAACACACGAAAATTATAAAGATAATCGTTAGTTCATACTTATTTTATTCAAAAATAAGATTTTACTTTTGTTCACACAATTTTTATTTTTTATTTATAATATAGTTATAATCAAGTGATTTTTTTAACAATAACCGTTTCATTTTAATTAAAACTCAATTACAATTAATATCTGAAAAATAAATAATAAACTAAAATCTATTTTTTAGATTATTTTTATAAGTTTAAATGTCAATAAATTTTATTTTTAATAGCTTAGTATATTTCACTTATAAAAGTTAAAGTAATTAATACAACGTAAATTGTTTGATGGATTTATAATGCAACATATGATGCAAATAAAAAAAAATTATATATATATATATATATATATATATATATATATATATATATATGTATGTATGTCAAATACTAAGTAAATATAATAAATTCTAAAATAAAAAATATAAAGTAAATAATTTTAGTTTTGTTTTTCAAATTTAAGTTTAGGTTTTCTATTAGTGTAATGATTTAAATGTTATTTAAAAGGTATATTACTTTTACTTAATCATAAAAGAGACATAATGGTTTATATGTGACATATTTATCTTCGTTATATTTTCAACAGATGCAAAAATCTATATTTAGCCTTTTTTATTAGATTTATTAACACTTCATCCTGTAATGAATATTGTTTATGTCCTAACTTTATTTTGTTATTTATATTTCTTTTATATTTGTCAATTGAATATAAAATTTGTATTCTTCTCCTTACTTTATAATATTCATATTATAATTTTTGTTATATTTGAATATATCAATTCATTGTGTGATTATTTTTTCTGTATATTATTTGTTATTTATTGAAAATATATATGTAAATTATTATTTTACCTTGTGGTTTTAAATGTTATTTTACTTTCTTTTTTCTTAAAAAGATAATTAAATTTATTAAACGATGCATTTCACATATATTAATTATATGAGTCTAAGAATATTATTAGAAAAGTTTATTCATACACTAATTAGATGAATTTCTTCGTACATAAGACAAAACTGACAATATATATTACACAAGTTTGTTCATATATAAATTATACGAGTCTATCAATACATATTAGACGAGTCTGTCCATTCGTTGATAACAAGTTTTGTAATATATATTAAACGAGTTTGTATGAACGTTGATCATATGACTTTGTCCATACATTGACTAAAAGAGTCTAACAAGAGACACTAAAGTAATATGTTTATATACTAATTAGACAATTCTATCAATATACATTAAACAAATTATCTAAGTATATTAAAACACATTAAACTAGTTTGTTCCCTCTCTAATTAAATGAGTTTGACATACATATAAGAGTGAATCTTCCTACACCTCCCTCACCTCATCCTGCACCCCCAAATTTACCTATTTACCCTTCATTTAATAAAAAAGTCAAAACGGTAATTAATAAATTAAATTTTTTTAACCCCAACCATTTTTCTAACTCTCAACCATAAGCACAAAAATATTCCTTCTTTATAAACCTTGAGGTCCCTTAGGTGCACTGGTTTTTCACTGTAGCAAGTAATTTATGGTCTAGTACATTGTAATTGGAATTGGATTGAATTGTAAGATTTGGAGATACAGCAGCGTGACGGCAGGAGGAAGAGGAAGAGGAAGAAGACTCTACGCCGGCGAAGATACGCAACCGCACTTCGAGGTGCGGAAAGACTCTGCCGCACTTCGAAGTGCGTTTTTAATTTAGGGTACCGCACTTTGAAGTGCGTTGATATCTTTTTAATGCTTTCAATTATACAATTTTAGTCCCACCTTCTTTGAAACAACTTTCTTAATATATATATTTTATTTATATTATATGCACATATGCACTCCTCTCATTATAAACTTTTTCTATATCACATATCCTCTTATGGAGGAGTTTATCCATGTAAATTTAACCAATTGCCAAAATTTTTTTTCAAAACAAAAAAAAAAAACAAAGAACTCATAACCGGATTAATTTTATATAATTATGAGATAATAATTATTAGTTAAAAATATTTTACTAAAATATCTTTATAGTATTTTTTTTCTGAGAATTAAAGAATAAATGAGATCCATATTCTCACAGAAAAAAAAAATGTTTATCGGTGCTGTGGGTACAGTAAAAAATTGGACAAAGATATACTAGTGATGTCACAGAAAGAAGAAACTAACTTTATAAAGTCGCACTTCCAACTGCGGCTCTGATCCTTGCCGCACTTCCAAATGCGGGGTGCACCTCCAGCGAACCGCACTTCCAACTGCGGCTCTGATCCTTGCCGCACTTCCAAATGCGGCGTGCACCTCCAGCGAGCCGCACTTCCAACTGCGGCTCTGATCCTTGCCGCACTTCCAACAGCGGCGTGCACCTCCAGCGAGCTCCGATCCAATCACGACCCACGAACCCAATCACGAACCACGAACCCAACCAAGCACATAACAGGAAACAAATATATTACATTGATGGAAGCTACTAACCTGGACGCCAGCGAGGAACGCGAGCAAAGCAGCGGATGCCAGAGACAGAGGACAGAGAGAAAAAGAGGGAGGAAGGAGGGGGTGTAGATCTAGGGTTTTACTGAGATGCGGCAGGGAGTGAGATGCGGCAGGGGAAGAAGAAGATGAGTTAAATAGGGTTTCAAATTTTATTAACCTTTTTAAACAATTCTTTTTCTCTCTCCTCGTTGACTGTCAAAGGGCACATTTGGAATTATAATTTTTTTTGGAGGTGCAGGATGAGGGTGGTGAGGTGCAGGGAGAATGACTCTACATATAATACGAGCCTCAATATACATTGATTAGACGAGTTTAGTTATACACATTATACGAGTATATTCATGTAATGATTAGACAAGTCTTTTCATACATTAATTATGCAAATACAACATAGAAAATTACATGAGTCTAACAATACTCATTAGATAAAACTGTCTATACACTAATTAGACAATAATAACCAAAAATATTAGAAAAGTCATTTCATACGTTGATTAGACGAGTATAACAAAAAAATATAAAACAATTATATGGATATATTGATTAGATGAATAAAGCAAAACACATTATATGAGTTTGTCGATATATTAATTACACGATTCTAACAATACACATTAGACGGATCACTAATATATTGATTACACGACTCAATCAGTATACACTAGACAAGTATTTTTACAAATAAAGATAAGTATGTTAATGCATTGATTAAATGAAACTTGCAATACACATTAATTTGAATATATTCATACACTGATTATATGAGTATAACTAAAAACATTAAACAAGTTTAACCATATATATTAGAGGAGTATGTTCATATATTAATTAAACAGGTATAATAAAAGATATTAGATAAGTCATTCCATATATTGAATAGATGCCTGAGTCCATCAATACATTGAGTATATGAGTCTAAGAATACATATTAGAATGTTGTGTCTATACACTAATATAACGAATTTTGCAACACAGAGTTTGTAAATACATGGATTAAACAAGTCTAACAATATATAGTATACAAGTTTATTGATTCACATATTAGACGAATTTATATACATAAGACAATTTTATCCATTATCTAATTAGACAAGCCTTACCATATATATTAGACTGATTTGTTCATATATCAATTAAATTAATTTAACAATACACATTGGTCAAATTTTTTCATATACTACTTAGACGGATTTAACAACACATATCGAGTTTGTCAATACATTAATTAGACAAATATTTTAATACACATTATATCAACTTATTCATGAACTAATTTATACTTTTATAAATTCTACTT
Organism: Vigna umbellata; assembly: GCF_029865625.1. Taxonomy (NCBI): domain Eukaryota; kingdom Viridiplantae; phylum Streptophyta; class Magnoliopsida; order Fabales; family Fabaceae; genus Vigna; species Vigna umbellata. Next base: position 12,483,294 of record NC_142165.1, on the reverse strand, counting down.
TATATATCTTTACATGTCCTTTATACTTGTAAACAGTAAATTTTGTAAATTTTATACTTTTCATATGTTTATGTTTAATGGTATGATTCTTGTAAAATTTACTATTTATATTTTTACAAACATATTAAATTTATAAATCTATAAATCATTTTAACATTGATTCAACTTAAAATTTAATTATAGACTTAAAATATTTAATATTTTCTCCTTAACATCTAACTTACTTTTAATAAACACGTCTATATATAAAATTACTATACGTAAAAAAAAATTAGAAGGAATCAATTAAGAAGAAGTTATACCAAGAAAAGAGAGACAAACTAACTTCATAGTGTGTGCAGTGTAGTGAACAAGAGGGCCTTCTTCACTCGCAAAACAAAATGGCAATGGCGTCACCAGCGGCGGCAAGGTCGCCGGTATCCGCCACCGCATCTCCTATGCAACGCCTCTCCACCTTCAAGAATCCCTCCACCGGCGCCGCAAGCGTTACCAACCCGACATCCTCGGCCCTCGACTCTCTCGCCTCGGATCCCATCTTCTCCGCTTTCTTATCCCCGTCCTTCTCCTCCACCTCATTTTCCTCCGCTGCCCTCTCCTCCGGCTCCCCGGCCTCCACCGCCGAGAAGCTCCACCACGCGATCCGCCTCCTCGAGAACCAGCTTCGCTCGGAGGTTCTCTCTCGGCACAACGACCTCCTCTCGCAGCTCTCATCTCTCCACCACGCCGATCACGCTCTCTCCACCCTCCGATCCGCGCTATCCTCTCTCCAGTCCTCCGTCCGCCGCCTCCGTTCTGAGCTCTCCGACCCGCACCGCTCCGTCGCCGCCAAAACCGCCCAGCTCTCCAACCTCCACCTCACAACAGAGCTCCTCCAGCATTCCATCCGCGCCCTCCGCCTGTCCAAGAAACTCCGCGATCTCATGGCCGCCGAGCCCGAAAAACTCGATCTCGCCAAGGCCGCGCAGCTGCACTACGAGATCTTGAGCCTGTGTGATGAGTACGACCTTGGCGGCATCGACGCCGTCGACGAAGAGCTTGATTGGGTTAGGAAGACCGGAGATTTGCTTCGGAGCGAGGCGATGAAGGTTCTGGAACGCGGAATGGAAGGGTTGAACCAGGCCGAGGTTGGAACAGGGTTGCAGGTTTTCTACAATCTCGGAGAATTGAAGGTCACTGTGGAGCAGGTGGTGAATAAGTACAAGGGTTTGGGTGCTAAGAGTGTGAGTGTGGCGTTGGATATGAAGGCTGTTACGGGTGGAAGTGGATATGGTCCCGGTGGGATTAGAGGTTCTGGAACGCCCCACATTGGAGGAGGGGCTAAGGCTAGAGAGGCTCTGTGGCATAGGTTGGGGAATTGCATGGATCAGTTGCATTCTATAGCTGTTGCTGTGTGGCACTTGCAGAGGGTGCTCTCCAAGAAACGGGATCCATTTAGCCATGTTTTGTTGCTTGATGAGGTCATTCAGGTGAGGTACATTGGTTATTGTTTTTTGCTGTATCGGAAGGAAATTATGTCGTTGCTTGGATTCATATATGCCCATCTGTATCCACGGCACTAACACTAGAAATGATTGTTTGTTCTCTGAATGCCAAAGTTTGATATGTAGATGATAGGTACTATTTTGTGATTCTTTGGTATAATCAATTTACCAATATAATATAGTTGTGTAGCAAACACCCTTGGCTTGCACAATATGGTGAGCCAAATCTTTTTGTTTGAATTGAAGCTTGGAACTTGTAGAAATTGTTAGCTCAAACAGGTTGCTTTTCTTACATCTGATTTGGTCAGTATTGTATTCGAAACAATTTTTGTGTGTGCTTCTCCGGCTAAAAGCAGCGGATTATGATAGAAGTTTGAATTAAGTCAACAATTGTTCATTTCTGTATGTATATGTTCAGTTTTATTCCGAAGAAACTGACATGGCAAGATCGGTGAATATGTTGCACTGATGTAAGGCAATAACTTTATTCTTCATTTTTTTTCTCTCAGTCAATAATTTTCTGTGAAATACAAATCGGTGCCAGTCTTCCAAATCTTTCCTATTTTTTGGTCTTCTGTTTCCCCTGCTATGCTGTAAAGTGAAGCATATGTTAACATATGCCAGGGGGTAACTATACTGTACTACCAATATATAACTTAAGAGGAAGTAAAGAGATCAAGCTTGATTGATTGATGTTTTTGTACTTCTGTACAATTATGTGAATATGCTTCCGGCTTTATGCAACAATATATTGTCAGAGACCTTCTCTCTTTAAATGACCTGTATAGGATGCAGGGTAGAGAAATGGTAAAATTACATGCCTGGGCATTATCGTCTGATGCATTAACCCCACTAAATGGATATGGATTGCATTGAATTGGATGAGATGAGATTTACTGGCAGTCTTTTCAAAATATACCCCTCTGTATGTATTCAGAGTGAAATAAGGTGATCAATATTTTAGATGTACAAATAAGGTGATTTGATTTTTTTTAATGAGGTATTTTATCCTAGGTTTGAAATTTTTTTCTATCTTATACCATGTAAAAATAAACAGATCTAATGGACTTCCTAGTTCCTGGCGCTCAGTCTTCATTATTTATTTTACTTTACAGTATTGAGTTCTTACTGAGGAATATTGATCATACTTATTCCGGCTGATATTGTTCACACTTCCTAATTTTGTATTGGATATTTTTTCTCATTTTCTAATGGTGACTGCTGCTGCATAGGAAGGTGATCCCATGCTAACAGAACGTGTGTGGGAGGCCATTACTAAGGCGTTTGCAAGCCAAATGAAGTCTGCTTTCACCGCTTCAAGTTTTGTTAAAGAGATTTTTACAATGGGATATCCGAAACTTTACTCCATGATAGAGAATCTACTTGAAAGAATTTCACATGACACAGATGTTAAAGGAGTATTACCAGCTATCAATTCGTCTGGGAAGGAGCAGATAATTTCAGCTATTGAAATATTCCAGAATGCATTTTTGGCTCATTGCTTGAGTCGCCTTTCAGACCTAGTGAATTCTGTATTTCCAATGTCTAGCCGTGGCAGTGTTCCCTCCAAGGAACAAATATCAAGGATTATAACACGCATTCAGGAAGAGATAGAAGCTGTTCAGGTGGATGCACGTTTAACTCTTCTTGTTTTGCGTGAAGTTGGCAAGGTTTTAATTCTTCTTGCAGAACGGTCTGAATACCAGGTAAACAGATATGACATTATTGTATCAAAGGTGTTGTATGCTGTTTGTTATATTTTTAAGCACTACATTAATTGGTTCAGAAAAGAATTTGATGCTGTCTAGCTCATGGGTTTTCAGGAAGACCACCAACTTTAGCTGTTGCAAAACTTACATTTTTGGAATAAAGAATATCTTTACAAGGAAATTATGGGTACACAGAAAAAAGGAAAATCAATTTGGCTGCATGCATATATTATACTAATATTAATGAATTGCTAACTGCATGGATATATTATATTGGTCTTGTGCTGTATCATATTCAATTTGTACTATTGTAGTTATCAGCAACCGTTCAAGTACTGAACTTACATGCTCATTTTTCTTTTTTTGGTTAAATAATTAGTAATTTGGCTAGACGTATGCAATATTTTGCTGATATTACTACCTGAAAGTGTTATCACTGGTCATGATATGGTGAGACGTAATGACTGATGATAGGTATTAAACTACCTAAAAAGTGCTGATGCTGTATGTTTTCTCTGCAGCTTAAAGACTCCTCTTCCCTTTCATTGTGTATGAGTCCTGCAATATTTAGAATTCGGAAGTTTATATTATTCAAGAGAAGGATGAAGCCTACGATATAAGCAAAATTAATTACTAATACTTAAATCATTTTCATTGTTATGGCAGATATCCACTGGTCCTGAATCACGTCAAGTAAGTGGCCCCGCTACACCGGCACAGCTCAAGAACTTTACATTGTGTCAGCATCTTCAAGATGTTCATACACGAATATCATCCATGCTTAAAGGAATGCCTAGTATTGCTGCAGATGTGTTGTCTGCTTCATTAGGTGCATTATATGGTGTTGCCTGTGATTCTGTAACATCTTTATTCCAGGCAATGTTGGACCGTCTTGAGTCTTGCATACTGCAAATACATGATCAGAACTTTGGAGCGCATGGAATGGATGCTGCTATGGACAACAATGCATCACCTTATATGGAGGAGCTCCAGAAGTGTATTCTTCACTTTCGCAGTGAGTTTCTATCAAGGTTGTTGCCTTCAAGAAATTCTGTAGCTCCCGGAACAGAAAACATATCCACCAGGCTTGTCCAGAGTATGGCTTCACGGGTTCTAGTATTCTTCATCCGACATGCTTCCCTTGTCAGACCGCTTTCAGAATCAGGCAAGTTGAGGATGGCTAGGGATATGGCTGAATTGGAGCTAGCTGTGGGCCAAAATTTGTTCCCTGTTGAGCAACTTGGTGCACCATATCGAGCACTAAGAGCATTTCGTCCACTTATTTTCTTGGAAACTGCCCATCTTGCATCGTCTCCTCTTCTTCAAGATCTGCCACCGAATGTCATACTACATCATCTGTATACCCGTGCTCCTGAAGAATTGCAATCACCAATGCAAAGAAACAAACTAACTCCATTGCAGTATTCGTTGTGGCTAGATTCTCAATGGGAGGATCAAATCTGGAAGGGCATCAAAGCAACACTTGATGATTATGCTACAAATGTAAGGAGCAGAGGAGATAAGGAGTTTAGCCCTGTTTATCCTCTCATGCTTCAACTGGGTTCCTCTTTGGTTGAAAAGGATCAGACTTCCTCAAAGTCTTGATACAGTAAATAATTTGTAGTCTAGCAAATTCAACCACATCAGCGACTTCCCATATGTGCTTCTTGAGAGTTCTTGAAAGGGTTTTGTTGTGGAAACACGATCAAGAGGCTGCCAGTTCTGCTAACAAGCATGAGGTAGAAGCGTTCAAGTGATTTGTAGTTTTTTTTTTCCTTTCCTTTTTTCATTTCTATTCTTCTTTGCTTTTTTTTTTATTTTTTTTTATTTTTTTTTTATAAATGGAATTACTATTGTTGGTTAATCTCCATTTTCCTGATTAATTGTTGTTATATGCAATGTAGAGAAATATAGATTTTTGATGGAAGATAAAAACAAGTGCTGTTGTATACTCCTCGTGATTAATGGACATGTAATATATTCTTTTATCATTCTTTACCTAGGTTTGCGAATCTCTCCACCTATAGTCTAAACTATAGATCTAATTATTTATCAATTTATTTTTCTGAATGGAGGCGATGAAAAAACACAGGACCAAGTAATGTAAGGATAAAGGATTGGATGGTGGTGAAGAACCTTCGAGCTTATTTTTCAACGAAAAATGCATTCTAACGATTTAAGATTATTAGACTGAGTTTTATTTCGCAACAATGTTATGAGAAAGAAAAGACAGTTTTAGTAAGTGATATCAATTCAATCACATGCCATTCACCTTACAACATAAAGAGGTTTCTTTAATTATTATCAGGAATTCTGTTCTCACGATGGAGTAAAATAAATTAATTGAAGTCCATTTCTTTCGTGACAGAAATCGATGTTGTTCCTAAATGACCCAAGGAATATCAAACTCCAGAAAGCTCAATTGTTGTGCCTTAGAGGAACCAATTAAAGGTTACAACAGGCCCAGTTGAGCAAATCTCCCATACTTCTACTTCTGTTTAAAAGCTTTAAAACATGGCATATAAAGACTTCAAAGCAAATAAAATGAAGCACAGTGAAACTAAAATCTTTTTAAAGTAATGTACATAATCCATTATCAACTTGGCTTTCCTTGTGCTACGTGCGAAGGACCTATGTTCTCCATGCCTTCTGCTGTTTCATTACTCTTGCGAGTATACAGCTGAGAAATCCAATTGCTCACTCCAACACCAGTATCCTTCAAGCCAGATAATTGCGGTATCCAACTCTTCAAATCAGTACCTGAAATCTTGTCATTGCTATCCTGAGTTTCGCAGACAAATCCTACCTTTTCTCTAGTATTTCTATGACTCATGTCTGGTACAATAGAAGGCAGATTGAATAGATGAGATACTTGAGGTGTAGAAGAGTATAAAGATCTAAGTTGCCTGCTGACGTAGTCACTGCTGTTACTATACATGTGAGGAACCCATTTGCCCACTGCAAAACCAGCATCCTTCAAGCTAGAGAACTGAGGCATCCAACCCTTGAAACCTACACCAGTATTGTTTCCATCATTGCTCACTTGAGCTTTTCCAATATTACTGAGATTCATAGCAAGTGTAACAAAAGATGGATTTAATAAATGTGCTGTTTCCCAAAGAGTACTGCTGTATAAATGCCTAATGTGTTCCCTATCATGGATAGTTTGTACAAGTTCGGCATCACTTGGCCACCATTGTTCCAGGCCATGAGATGCAAGAAATTTCTGTTTTTCTTTGGAGACAACCAACAACTTTGCTCTAAGTTGCCGATCTGTAAGATCCTTTTTCTCTTCGATTGTATTTTCTCTTGTGCCACCATTCTTGTAAACATTCAGATAATAAACACATTCCACCACCCAAAAGCTAGCATCCATCAAGCGAGATAACTGAGATATCCAACCCTTCAAACCTACACCAGAAGTATTGTCTCCATCATTGCCGACTTGAGCTTTTCCACTAGATAGGGGCACATATTTAAGTGTATTCCAGACATAATCAGTCGTTTCTCTAATGTTGTTGATGTGACTCATGGAAAATGAAACAAAACGTGGATAAAGTAAAAGTATTACTAGTGAAGGTGTAGCAATGTTCAAAGACCTAAGTCGCTTGCTTATGAGTTTGCAATTATGGATATCCTGCTCAAGTTCTGCATCACTTGAAAACCACTGTTTCAGGCTATGCGCCTCAAGAAATTCCTGGTTTTTCTTTGAGACAACAAACAATTTCGCTACATTTTCTCCATCTGCAGGAACCATATTTTCGTTGTCTTTGATCTCACTAGTTCCATCAGCATAAAAGTAAAGGCAACTGATATAGTCATTGCTGTTAATATACAAATGAGGAACCCTATTTCCAACACCAAAACAAGCATCCATCATACCTGATAACTGACGCATAAATCGTTTCACACTTATACCATAAGTCTTGTGTCCATCATTGCTAACTTGGACTTCATTACCTGATGCAAACATAGATTTAAGTCCATTCCAGACATACTCGGCCCCTTCTCCAATATATCCAATATTCATGGCTAGTGAAACAGAAGGTGGATTAAATAAATGTGCCTCCACATTAATCCCTTCTTTTGCTAGTTCCTTTCCCACCTGAAGACCAAATCCAGCCCCCAAGGAATGCCCTGCTATGCAAACGTTCCTCCTTCCATGCAAATCAGAAACTGATCGCAGTGCCTCCAAAGTTTCTTTAAACCTGAAAGAGCCCTTCAAGCTTTCCCAAGCAGCAAAACGGATGTCATCTTCAATATCTCTTCGCCCTGTATGGCTTCTGAGTAATGTTCCTCTGAGTGCCAAAACAGCTTTAGGTGCACCATTTGGTCTAATTGGTATAAAATCAGACAATGCTGCAGATCTATCCCATTCAAATATTGCACCAAAAATAGATCCGTCCCTTTTATCAATCAATTTATGGGTGAGCTTGTACTTCAAGGGCATCCACCAACTTGGAGCAAGAGCATTTTCCTGTGTTCTGTTCTCCTGCCTATCAAGTTCAAGCATGTAAACTGCCTTTACAAGGCTAGCCATGGCCATTCGTTTATAATCTGAATCCTTCCTGCATAGCACAAAATAATCATTAGCAACATCCACGCACATAATATCAGTCTTTGTCCCAAAAACATAAATCCTCAATTAGTTATCTCTCATTTTATGAAAATGTGTCGTGTGTGATTCCTGTTTCGATAAATGAATTTTTTGTAAAAGATAAGACCAGGTGTAATACATTTTATAATTGAAGGACCAGGATATGAATGTTGTAAAAAAAAAAAAAAAACCCCACGTGCTGTAGAGAGATTCAACACACATAAGATATTTTTCCGCTTTGGCCCAAACATATTTGTTTTCAATACTACTCTAAAAAATCTCTTATTAATGTAGGTTTTTTACGTGTATACATCTCTTATTTGATCTTATGTGAGAGTGTCCCCGAAACAAACAGTAAAAAAGTGTAGTCAAGGATCATGAAATAGTGAAAGATTAAACTAATCTGAGAACTGACCAGCAAGAATTGATATGGTCCCTCCAAGTGAATCTTGGAGGGCCAGTTGGGCTGTCATCAAGCTGGGTTTCAGGTGGAACCGCCATCACAGTGTGCCGATGAGTCCGAATTGCTGTGTACTGGTTGAGAATCAACACGATGGTACGATCACTACCACTTCAGTGAAATTATATAAATTATTGTAGTGAAAGGGTTAAATATGGAAATTCATTTAATCTCTTTTGATATATTTTTATTTTAAAATTTTAAAAATAATAAATATAGCACACAATCTTTAATACGTGAAAAAATATTATATTTATTTATTTTTATGACTTAAAAACCAAAATATATCATGATTTAAAATAGATTAATTGTAGTATATCATAATTTAAAAATAGAAATAATAATAAATTTCAATTTCACTTGAAGAAGATGTTTAACCTTGTGAAATGCAAAATCAAAAGTAAAAAATTATAACACATTTCGCGTATCTTTTATATTTTCAAAAACATTAAATTCTTAAGAATCCTAACAGAAGCTTTATCTGTGTCTTCTGCTGCTACATGAGATTGAATCTGTAATTTAATCCAAGGGTGGAAAATGCTGCGTCATGTTGACGCTCTTACATCTATCTATAAATAAGCTTGAAAACCCTTCCTCTAAATAAACCCTCGCTCCGTCTCTCATTTCGAACCCCTTCTCCTCACCGCCTCAGAACGACACAGTTCCAGTGTCCACACCAGCAAACCCTCTCTCCGTCATGGTACGCTCTTTTTTTTTTCTTTTTTTCTGACAAAATCACATGTTTTTCAAAATTTCCTTTATTTTTTGATTCAAATTGGATCTGTCATTTTTCAGGCTTTGCCCAATCAGCAAACTGTTGATTACCCAAGTTTCAAACTCGTAATTGTTGGCGACGGTGGCACAGGTACGATTTTATTCTTTTTATCTCACTTTTGTTTTCGCCGATTGGCTTATGTTTTCAGTTATTAGAAGTTATTCTATTGTAGCGATCTTTGTTATACCTTGGCTATGAGCTCATTTGTGGCGAAATTTGCAGGAAAGACAACCTTTGTGAAAAGGCATCTTACTGGGGAATTCGAGAAGAAATACGAACGTTAGATTCGTTTATAATTGAATTATGGTTAATGTTATGTGTCACGTTAAGCTTATTGCTTATCTCGATTTTGCTTGTCTATAACAGCGACAATCGGTGTGGAGGTTCACCCATTGGATTTTTTCACTAACTGTGGAAAGATTCGATTCTACTGCTGGGATACGGCTGGACAGGAGAAGTTTGGTGGCCTCAGAGATGGATACTAGTAAGCCATTTGGTCTCAAATTTGTGTGAACAAACCGTGGATACTGTTAGGACACTTAACTTTTCTTTTCGATCGCCACTTCTGCATACGTTTTGATTGTATACTCTGTCTCAGTTGGCGTTGTTGCTTCGTATGGTAGTTACTTGCATTTGTAGTTTTTTATTTCTTTTAGGTTTAATGTGTTTAGATGTACGGAATCTCAGTACTACAACGAGGTTTTTAAGTTGTTCCATTAGAAGTGCCTGTAAGTTTTTATTGAATTCTTCAGTTATGCAAACTCCTAATGCCTGTGTTAAACGGTGTCTTGCGTTGCAGTATTCATGGGCAATGTGCGATTATCATGTTTGATGTTACTGCTCGATTAACCTACAAAAATGTCCCCACCTGGCATCGTGATCTTTGCAGGTTCGTAAACGAAGTCCTCTTAACCATTTTGAATGTATTGTATCTATTTTTTTTGGAATTGTGTGGTTAATTTGACACCTTGGGATTTCTGCCTAAAATGATTTTTCAGGGTCTGTGAAAACATCCCAATTGTTCTCTGCGGTAACAAGGTTGATGTCAAGAACAGGCAGGTGAAGGCAAAACAGGTCACTTTCCACAGGAAGAAGAATTTGCAGTACTACGAGATCTCAGCTAAGAGTAACTACAACTTTGAGAAGCCATTTTTGTATCTTGCTCGTAAACTTGCAGGGTAGAGCCACCGAACCTTTTCACTTCATAATTTCTATTTATTTGCATTTTAAAATGCGTATCGACTTATATGTTGCCTCTGTCATTTTTTCAGTGATCCTAACTTGCACTTCGTAGAATCTCCTGCATTGGCTCCACCTGAAGTTCAAATTGATTTAGCTGCACAACAACAGTAAGCCCATCTGTCATGACCTATATCGTTTTTCCGATTCCATCACCCTTTTACTTGATTTACGTTTTATGATTGCCAATTTGCGTGGAGTTAAAAATGCTTTATAAAAGTGAGGAAAATTGTAGTAAAAAGTCAGTCCTATAATGTTAAGTTCAATTAATCATGGGGCATGGGAATTGTTCGTTTCCCATACTCCACAAATGCATTGCTTGATTCATGAAGGTCTTTGTAACGTATTTGTATTGTTCTCATTTGATATAATTGTTTCTTTGATCTTAAATTTCTTAAATTTATGTATTGGTGACTTTTGCAGGCATGAAGCTGAACTTGCTGCAGCTGCCAGTCAGCCCCTTCCTGACGATGACGATGACGCCTTTGAGTAGAGAAAATAGTGTAGTGTGTTTATGGAATGTCATTCTTATTGTTGGTTTTGTATGCTACTGAAGTGATTTTGGGGTTGTAGTGTTGACATTTTTGGATTTGAATTCGATATCTGAATTCAGTTATCATCCGAGATCTGTTGCTTAAATTTAATCTCTTTTTACTATATCGTGGGTCTTTCACAAAGATGTGGATTGAATGTTTCATACAATTTTTTTTTAATTTAAAATAAATGTTCAAGTGCCAATTGAGTGTAATAATATTTCACGTGACAGTCCTTATATTCGATATTTTTGTAATTCAGTTTTTTAAATGGATCAATTTTATTTTTAAGTTTTATATAAATATTAAATATTGGTGTAATGCAACTTTTTGATAAAAGTATATTATTTATTATTTAAATTTAAAAAATCAAAACTAAAAATTTACAACACATTTTTTCTTATATCTTTTATATTTTCAAAATCCTTAAAATCTTAAAAAACATAACAGCAACTTTATCTGTTTTTTCACAATAATAATATATTATATTAAGACAATAATAATTATAAAAATATGTAAGCCATCAATAACCATCTTTTATTGTTTTTTATAAGTTTTAATTATAATTATTTATTGTAAGTTAATAATATGATTTTTAATAATTTTAATATTTAAAAGTTAAAATATTATTAAATTATATATGAATAATTTAAATGTTTAACATATTTTTATTTATTAATATTTTATTAAATAGGTGAATATTTTAATTATAGAAAAAATAATTATTATAGATTGGAAGAATAATCATTATTAAGTTAGTTAATCTACTTAATTCATTAATTCATAATGAGTTAGTTATAAAATTGATTTATATTAATTCATAATGAATCGATTTATAGAATAGGTTGAGTTGATTTATGTGTATGATCTTGCGAGTCAAATTGGCACATTTTGATACTTTAAATTTCTGTGGTGAAATTAATTAATTAAACACGTTTTATTATTATTAATTTCAAGATTATATTAATTTCTACTTTACCTATTATAGGCTTATGTCTTTTATTTTTTAATTAATTTAAATTAAAAGAAATAAATATATTTGTAAAATTTATTATGAGTCTCGTACTTTTATTTTCACTCTTATTCAAGTAACAATAACCAATTTCCAATAATTAGGTTGGTTTAATTATTTTTATTTTACGAGATATAGAAACGCATTTTTCAAATTATCTTTAGTCATATGTACTGGATTTAAAAACGTGTGAAGTTGATTCTAATGGCTAAAAAAATCGAATGCTTTAAGGTGTGTTCACTTTAGAAAATAAATCCAATGCTTTAAGACGTGTTTTAGAAGATTAATTTGAGAGTGAATTAATTATTATTTTTTTAAAAAAATTTGGAGACTGAGTGAGGATAAATTTAAAGGTAAAATTTGTGAGAATTAGTATAAGATTTGATCGATATATAAAAAAATTATTTAATTGATAAAAATTGAAGATTATCAAAATGTCTCTAATTATAAAAGTAGCTATAAAAGTAATATAAAATGATAATTTTTAATGTTATATTTAATTATAAAAATATTTATAAAAAGAAAAAAATAATAATTAATTTTATAGATTATGTCTATATTTTAATTTGAATTTTATTATTTAAGAAAATGTTTTTTATTTGCTAATTAATAAAGTGAAATAATATTAATTTTTTTTGTAATTATGTCTTTTATAACCTAAGTTATTATAAATTTTAAGAAAATAATAATCAGTTATTAAAAAGTTAAAATTAAAATTAATAAAAATTAATTATACGTTTTAAAATTATCTTAAATAGTTAAATTAAAAGAAATATGATTACTAATATAAAAATTGTTACAGAATAAGAAAAAGAAATATGATTACTGATATAAAAATTGTTACAGAATAAGAAACTGTTAAATTAAACTAAATGACATTAAATTATGTAATATGAAATAAATAAAAAATAACGAAGGAAAGTTACACTTAACTCTGTATAATGTAAAGTAAAACAATTTTGATATTAAAAGAAACATTATATAAAATATTTGGTGTGAAACTGTGGGAAGGAGTAATTATGCTTTGTTATCTGGTGCTGAATGCTCTGCTTCAAATCTCATTACATTCCCAGAGATGAAAAAAGTGCTTCATATTGCAAATCAGCGCTATTCGTTCCCATCTTCAAACAAACAAAGTGTTAGACATTTCTTTCACATGAATTAATAAATAATAAAACGCTCTCCTCTTTTAAAATAAATAATAAAACTTATTCTAGAAATTAGTTTCCAATAAAATGATAAATACTTTATATCAATGTTGTCAAAAACAAATTGTCTTGGTTTATAAACTAAATATAAAATACAACATACACATGTAAAATTATTCCCTTGAAAACATGTATAGAGAGAAAACAACTCTCGAGAAAAAGATTTTAGAACTAATCATGATTAGTTTTATATTTTATCAGAAGAGCCAAAACTTAAATTAGTTGTTTGATTTGATTTGATTTTACGTTAAATTACATTTGAGCCCCCTATTGTTATGAATGCAATTGAGAAGGAGTAGCAGTGTATAAAGATCTAAGCTGTCTGGTAATGAGCTTGCTGCTATGGATAACCTGGTGAAGTTCTGCATCACTTGACCACCATTGTTCCAAGCCATGAGCCTCAACAAACCTCTGTTTCTCCTTAGACACAACAAACACCTTTGCTGCAACTTCTCCCTTTGTGCCACCACCATCATTGTAGTAGCAACATATATAGTCACCATTGTTAACATACAAATAAGGAACCCATTTTGCCATATCAGAACCAGATGCTTGAGGCATCTTACTCTTCAATCCTGCACCTGAACATATGTCTGCATCGTTACTGATGTGAGCATCACTACTACCACCATAAGGAAGCTTGGATTTAAGTCTGTTCCACACAAACTCGGCCTTTTCTCCAATACTTTTGAAACTCATGGCTAGTGAAACAGAAGGTGGATTGAACAAATGTGCCTCCACAAAAATCCCTTCTTTTGCTAGTTCCTTCCCAACTTGAAGAGCAAAACCAGCTCCCAATGAATGTCCTGCAATGCATACATTGTTGCTTCCATATTTACCACAGATCAATTTTAGTACCTCCAGAGCTGCTTTATACCTCACAGAACCCTTCAAGCTTTCCCAAGCGAGAAAACGGAGGTCATCTTCTATGTCTCTTCTCATTGTAGGGCTTTTCAGTAACGTTCCTCTCAGTGCTAAGACTGCTCTGGGGGCACCACTTGGTCTCATTGGTATCAGCTCAGACAGTGCAGAAGATCTGTCCCATTCAAGAATCGCACCAAAAATGGATCCGTCTCTTGCATCAACCAGTGTTTGTTTAAACTTGTACTTGAAGGGAATCCACCAATTTGGAGCAAGACTATTTCCCTGTGTTCTCTTCTCTTGCCTATCAAGTTCAAGCAAATATACTGCCTGTACAAAGCAGGCAATCACAGTTTTCTTGTAATTTGCATCCTTCCTGCATTACGTTAACAATATCAGCATTCATGTATGTTTCTAAAGAATGTGAGTGAAACTTAAACTATCAAACCTTTCCATCAAATTTGACTGATTGCTTGAGTTAACCCCAACAATAAAGGATCTTATAGACCAAAATTTAAGATGACTTGGTTAGCTCTAAAAGAGAGAAAAACAAAAAAGCTTCTAAGGGTGAGTTTGGACTTGTGTCAGAAATCACTTTAATGCAGAACCTGCAGAGTATGTGTACATGTTTGATTTGGGAATGAATATTATATTTATGAGAAGTGATTACTCTAACTTTCTTAGATTTCCCTTTCAGAAAACGGATACATTAAGCTATTTTTTTTTTCTAAAACAAGCCTGGATTACCAAGGTACATAAATTTAAGCTAATTCATAACACCGAGTAAACTAGTTCAATCTCTACCGAAGTAAAATCTCAGAAGAAAATAATAAAAATTATAATACTATATTAAGGCCCCAAAATTCTTTTCCGAATGCTTAAATAATGTAACTAAGAAATCGGGTATCATGGTGAAGATTACAACAAACAGATAATGAAGAAAAAAAATTATAACTTGGAAATGGAAGAAATGGCAGTCCTTGATTAACAACAGCGCAATGAGAGCCACAAAAAGTATATATTATTAACCTCTGCAGATTTGGAAATTCGATCATTTCTATCTTTTAGGTCTTGGAATCCAAACAACCCAGTTCTATTTCAACACTATGAATAAAATCAGTTGATAAATTATGTTATATTTTCATTTCGTGACGATTGCTTCAATTATCAGAAACCGAAAAGTAAAAAACTTTGGAAACCCATTTGGTAAAGTTCACAACTTCACACCGACATGATCCAACCCATTGTTCTAACATTTTCAAAACCGATCAGCAAACAAAGAAATTTCACAGTAGAAACCACGCACACCACTTTCTCTCTTTTCAACACCCCAACAAACATTAACCAGTGGCAAATTCAAAAAATGTTCAGATCAAAGGCAAGGGATGAAGAATGAGGAAATGCAAGAAGCGAAATTGAAGTGAGAATTGAAATGGGTAATTACCAACTTGAAACAATAAGGTCCCTCCAATTGAGGGAAGTGAAATTGCGAGGGCCAGAGACATGAAAGGCATATGGGTGAGATTGAGGAGGAACAACCTGCTTGGCCATTAACGTAGTAGATAACAGCAGAAACCTTGTTGGTTTCTTTAATATTGTTGTCTGCGTTGCATGGTGAGGGAGAAAGAGACGGTGTGCATCTTCTTAAGAAAAGGTGCCAACTTGCCCAAACCAACGTTGAACGATTGGTTTCGGTGACGCGTCTGAAACATTTGGGTCCACGTGCACTTTAAAACTACGATCAGCAGCTTTTGCTTCATTTAACTGGAAATTGAAGTATTAACTCTCAAAACACACGGATATTTACTTTATGTATGCAGAGGAAACACGTTTTAGGATCCATTTCTTTTAAATTTAAACAATAATACAATTTTCAGATATATATATATATTAGAAAATATTCAAAATTAAAAAAGAATGGCTAGTTCTTTTGAGTCAAAAGTTTGATTCTTATTTTTAGGATTTTTTATAAATAATTTTTTTATTTATTAAAAAAGATAAAATTACAATAAAGATGATTAAAAAATGTCGAATAAGAAATAAAAATAAATGTGATCATCAAAAGATTCCCTTTCGGATAACATTATTAAATAAAAAGAGAACACTAGAACCGATTAAAAGGAAATGATATAAATAAAAGTAAGAAAATATAATTAGTTTTGTAATATTATTATTAGTTTTGTAATATTAAGCCAAAGAATAAATGGTGCTGTTGCTTTATTTAAATGCTTTTCAGTGAATTGGAACTTATTCTTCTCCAAATAAACACTCCATGACATTGTATTCTATCAAAAGCTCTTTTATTATTTTTCTGTATTCTAAAAATTAATTTTTAAAGTGAATTGTTTAATTGAATTTGAAATAAAAAAAGTTGTGGAACCAACAAGTTGACAGAATACATACCATTGCTTTATTATTTCAGTGGAATTGGAACTTATTCTCTGCCAATACCATTCTATTGTTTTAATTTGTTGTTGTTGTATTGTACAAATATAATAATAATTTTATAAGTGATTAATTAAAGAAGTAGATAAATTGACTTAAAAGTTAATAATGAGGATTGGGTTTGCAAAATATTCGAGGATAAATAATTACAAAATGAAAGAATTAGAAAGGTTTTGATTTCTTAGAAAAATGAAATGATGTCCCAAAGAAATTTTATTGGATATTTTTTTATTCAAGAAAAAAAAGTAAAATAAAAAATTAAATATGATTTTTATTCACAAAGAATTTTATTCTTTTATATCAAGTAAGCTTTTGATAAAAATGTCTAAGATGATCAAATAAAATGATTTTCGTTAAATTCCTTTAATCGGTATCTAAAATATAATTATAGGTGTATGATTTCTCAACACTAAGAAGAAAAAACAATTTATAGTAATAATAAAAACATTAATAATTACACACACAACTATCACCTAAAAAATAATAAAATGCACCTAGAGAATATTAATTTAAGCCATAATTCCACCTAGAAAAGGACATTATATAAACTTGACATTGTGTTATGACCTTATTAAGCAAAGAAAAAAGAAAATGTTTTTGAACGGTGGGGATTTATTTAGAAGAGTGATTGTTGTGGTCCTACTCAGAACTAGAATCCTCCACAGATAATATTTGTGGCAGGAAAGTGCCGCCTTTGGCCACTTAGAATGCAAAGCTGAAACCAAAACGAACGAATGAATGGCATTAGCATCTAATTCAAAAACTCACTGCATGGCCATCAATCTCACTACCACTGCTTCTCTTCACTCAAAGCCTTCATTTCTCACACACAAACATAACAACCCCATCAAATTCTCTCACCCTTCTTCCTCTTTCCTCACAACATGTGCTCAAACACAAGGAACTGACACTGGAATCTCATACCCAGATGCTTCTTCTGGAAATGGTATATATTTCACTCTTTCAATTCAAATATGGGCTTAAGGAGATTACCATGGATTTCCATATTAGTTTCTTTATGTTTCTTTAAACATATCAAAGGAATTTATGCTTTCTTGGATGGTTGGCACTCCACTGATGTTCAGAAAAGTTAGAAGTTATGTCAGCTGTATTTTAATATTTGCTGCATCCACGTGGCTACAAGGGGAGAAATGAGTCTGGACTTTCATTGAATTTGAAATTTTTGCAATTTAATTTAATTTCTTCACTGTGTGTCAAGTTTTGCTGTAATGTTTTTATCTTTAACAGCTGAAATTTCTGTGAAAAATCTTCTAAATTTTACAATATGCAGTTCTTTTTCATATCTGACTTGACTTCTGAGGACTTGTGTTGCCAGGATCTTTATCTTCTTCTCGTGCCCAGTTGGATCTTTTGGAGCAACTTACATCTACAAGCTCACCAAACACTGGTATTCAAACTAACATCTTCTATTTAAATCAATGATATGTGAAGGGGAGACAAATGAGTTGTCTTCTGCTATTGTTGTAATGCCTTTTTTTTTATCACTGTTAGAAGGTCTTTTTCTGTTTTTGTTAAGTTTTAGTTTTAATGAATGAAATATGTAGAAGATATATAAATGGCTGGAGAATGTGTTTGTTCTATTGTCATTAATAAAGCAATTGAAAGCAAGAGTATAGGTACTTTTTTGAGACCACAAGGTTCAAATGTTGCTGCTTGATCATTAAAATATCAATGGAACCACGAAAAAGCTTGACTTTGATGTTACCTTGTCCCCCTTGTAAGTGTACAAATTTAGAAAAGAAACAATAACGATGGTATCACTATTAAGCATAGACCAAATTCATGGTAAAATTTGGCTTATGTAATAAGATTTGTTGGTCCAAGATTATGTGTTTGGCATTGTAGTTGTTTAAAGTTGAATGAAATTGAGCTCCTTTAATGTGAGGAAATGTGTAAGTGAGAAAATAAGGATGTTTGTCCTTAATTTTTTAACCGATTAAATCAGCTGTGAATGCACCCTTTCTTCCTTCTTCAAACACTTGCTCAATTAATGGAGATATAAGGTTAGTTTGTGATAACATAATAGCAACTGACATCAGATAAAAATCAGCTAAAGCTTTTTCATTTAAGAGTAAAATCTACATTTTTGGCGTATGATAATGTACCTTTTCTCCCCATCTTACATTGTCTAACTTTTTAAAATTCTCCCATGCCTTTTATGAATCATTCCTGAAATGCATGTTTGTGCCACCAGTTATGTGAAAAAATGGAAATTTTATAGCCATGTCTGTTTGTTATTACCTCTTTCTAATAGTTGGTTCTTTTTCTTTTTTAATTTTCAAAAAAGGATGACAGATTGAAACATTTCTGGTTTATAGGCTATGAAAGTGATGGTAGCTCTCGAAAACTTACAATACGAGAACAGCTTGCACAGCTGGTTGGAGAAAGGGATGATGATTTCAGCATACCACTGGGTAAAAACTTGAAGAAAGTGAGTGCAAAGTTCTTGACCATTTCACAAAAGAGAAATATCAAAAGACAAGCTTACCTGAATGAAGTGTCACAAAGGAATGATTCAGTTTTCTTTGCAACCATAGGAGCATTTGTGATTCTTCCACCTTTTATAATACTAGGAATAGCTATATTAACAGGCTATGTACAGCTTTTTCCTTGAAATGTGATACAATTAAGATACTTAGTGATACATCAATGTCATATTAACAGAATTTCTCAGACTAATGTTTTGTTTTCTCCTGTTTTAGTTATAGTTTCTGTCTTTCCCTTTTGGTTAGAAAGTTCTTTGTATTTTGAAATGCTTATAAACACTGACAAACAATGTCCCTAAACATTGAAAAACATCTTGGGTAATATGTTGTTCTATTTCCATGAAGTATACAAGCCTCAACAATTCAATGTTCGAAAAAAAAAACATCAGAACTGATTGTTAGGAGAACACAACAAAAAATGCATCTCACAAGAAGATATTACAAACTCTTCAATGACTGTGCCTTCTCTGTAGAAAAAAGAAACTAACAGAAACATACATGGAGAGAAATTCACGTCTATCAGTACCCTTATGTGTTTCAAATACTTGCATACATGGCAAAGCAATAAGACATCTTTCTTAGCAAGAGTCAGCATTTTGATAAGTAGGAATCAGTAGTTTGTACTCAGTTGTCTTAAACCACTCCTTGGTTTTGAATGTAGACCCATTTTTCTTGAAGAAGGTAGCAGATCACAATCAAACATATCTGAACACTGAAAAGTATATTCCAAGTTGTTATGCTTTTAGATGTTTTTTCTCGGTAGGCTTGTAAGCCGATGAATACATTTAGGACACCCAGTAATGACACTGTAGTTCCCATTATCCAGTGTGCAAAGAACCACAGACTTCTTCTTTTGGATCCCCTGTGAAAAACAAGAGAATAATTGTACCCTAATCATCCTTCTTTGTATGCAGAACTTATGAACATAGAACATGAAAAATCTTTAAATAAATTTAAAGGATATGAAAAGTGTAACTGCATTGCCTAAGTTTGGGGTTTAGCTAAGGCTAAAAGGCAACTCGGTGGTTCACCTTTGTGGTCGAAAAATACCGACTAGAACTTGCAGCCACATAATACCATATAATGCTACCCCTAATCTTTGATGACTATTGTTGAAGGAGTTGTTGAAATTTTTTATGGACATGACTGCTCCTGCAGTAGCAAGAAGTACCGCAAGCTTCTGTTGAACAGAAACACAAACGTGCAAATAATTAATAGAAAGGGAAGTATCAATGCAAGAAAGCTTTAAAAAGAAACTAGTTACTTAATAGTGTACCAAAATTCACTTATGACCTTCTTTTAACTTGAGCTAAGGCTTGGTTATTGATACAGACAACAGCATAATTGCATAGTTCTTTTCACATGCTCCAATAAAAAATTACACAGAAAGCCTGGAACTTGCAATAACCAAAAGGATTATTTCTTAAAGCTCCTTTCTTGACTTTAAAGCATTCATTATAGTCCTTTTCAATAAACAAAGATGCAGTACCCTTCACTTGGCCTTATGTAGTGACTAACAAGTTAGACTAATAAATTAACTGCAAATTTGGAATCTTGCTATTCTTATCTCCCTTCCACCATCATTAAAAGTTAATCAGTGGGACAACTAGCCCTTTTAAACTAAATTGAAGCCATAAAATTAATTGTTCTTTTCCACTACGAATATGGGTTGCCAAGCAAAGGGTTAAGAAACTAATAAAGTATACAAAAAAAATTGATTTTTGAAATAAAAATGTAACAGGGGTTTAGATACACTTTCCTGCAAAACTGCATGAACATAGAATATGATTCTAAGCCTTCTTCGATTCCCCTCTCTGTTGGACAGTCTGATAACTAGTATACCAACAGGCAGCAAGAACGCCATTGAAGCCCACAAGAGAAGCCCATGTAATGTGATCTCGAACTGAAGTCTAGGACTCATCTTCACACATGAATCAGTCACACAAATTCACAAACAAAACATGATATCCATGAAATAGAGATTTATAACTAAAAGGACAGCAATGCAGACAAGAGTCAGAGTAAAGAAAATGATGTCACCAACTTGATTGAACAAAATTAGGAAGAATACAACAGAAGAATGAAATACCTTCGAGTTATGGTCTTTTCTGCTTGAATGTCTGCCTCTTGCTTTCTTGTGCTCTTCAGATGCGCTAGCAATGAGAAACATGACAAAAACAATACTTACTTGAAAGAGGAAAGCACCAAGCGGTTGCTGAACTCCCATTCCTCCTTCTTTTGCTGAAAATATGATGATGACCAACTCAATCTCCAATGCTAGTGAAGAAGACTTAACATCAGAAAAACTGTGTCATTCTGAAATTTGTATGTGTTTCTCCTCAAACAGGCCTAGGAAACATGCATAACATAACTCTATGCGTGTGTATCTGTGTTTGAGAAATATTCATAGCACTCTTACCTTTCTTCTCAGCTAGCACAGCGAAACAGTTTTGTCCAAATCAGGATAGAATTATATCATCTTGAAGCAAGAGTGAACTCGTCAATAAGCCGAAAATAGATAAAGTTTTAGCCTTGATGATAGTTATACATTCCAGCTTAATAAAGTGAGACTCTTTGAATATAATAGGCTAATAGCAGTGGTTGTTGCATGAAAAATGATGGTTATGAAAGTGGGGTGTGTAGGGGTACATAATGAAGTAAGATTTCAAAGTGGTGTGGTTGTGGGGTTAACTTTCACATGCTTTTTTAGTTTATGGTGGAGAATGTGGAGTTTCAGAAAAAGGACAAGAAAAAAAGCGTGTCAGATTTTGATGGAGAGTTCTGATAGAGAAAGTGGGTCGTTAGACTTCCCTGGTGAACACTATCTTCTGTTTCCCAGTGATCAACACACGTTATCATAACATGTCTGAGAAAAACATACTCGTTCTCAAACCAAATGCTTAAGCAGAGTAATGTTTTTCTAGCAGAATAATATCATAACAAGTCTTGTTCCTTTCATGCCACTTGTTAATGTTTTCCCATAATTTTAAACCACTAATATCCATCCCAAGAAAACTATACTTATATAATCAAAGATTTGGACTAACTCGTGAAAAACCAAAACTTCATTGCAGTTTTCACAATCTCAATTACTTCCCTACAATTTTAACTCGTTACGACCCATGTTATCTTCCATTCTTTAAACCATCCTTATTATCTTCCATTGCATCGATTTCATTTTTTTATTTAATTATTTAGATATTTCTACTTTCAATATACATATATATTTATACTTTTTTATCATCATATTAATATACATATACATACAATAATGACCACAGTGAATTAGCGACCACAATGTGTATACAATAATGACCACAATGTGAGAGAACTGCGAGCAGAATGTGCTTCCGAATAAGTTACCGGTTCTAGAATTTAAAATATATTTTGGATTATAGAATTCAGAATGCACTGAAAAATTAGTATTTCAAATTATACAATCTCAATGTAAATTTTATCTCACGTACAATCTAGATGTACTGAAGAATTAGTGTTTTAAAAGTAAGTATTTTACAAGTTTTAGAAAGTTTTTATTTTTATTTTATTCCAGAAAACATTTCTTACATTTCAAAAATTTCATTACTAAATTTTGTTCCGGAAATATTGTTTAAAAAAAGTCCAGAAAACTTCCAGAATATGTATCCAGAAAGTCACTTTTCTAAAAGACAAAATAATCATTTCAAAAGTGAGGGGGTGCCCAAAAAATTTGTGGGGTGCAGGAAATAAAAGCCTTACAATTAGTGAACACATGTAAAAAAGAAGAATAGGATTTGTATTATTGTCCTAACAAATAATATAAAATAAAAATCACAATAAAAATAAAAATATGATAATAAAAATCATGATGCTTTAGCACGAAACACTTACCTGCAAAGTAAACGCATAACGCTTGAAAAATTTTCGAAGTTCTTAAAGTAGAAGTTTTACAAATTGTTGTTATTTAATCACATCAATCTAATATCTCAAACTTTTCAATTGTTTCTCACGTTCCAGTATTATTACCAAAGGTCAGTAACAAGGTGAGAAGAAAAATATCAAATAACAAACTATAAACCCAGAATCGGAACAAAAATGTAATCACCAAATTCAAAAGCATCGTGGAACAAGTACACCAGAACGAGGAAAATATGTGATTCTGCAGAATATATATATATATATATAATTAACTAAAACTCCATCTTTCAAAAACAATCTTCAGACCTTGAAAGAATGCAAAATATGATTGCAGATACTGGAGATTGTCACTACATTATCACCTTTTCTCTATGCACTTCCTATGTACACCACGAATGGATCAAGCAGCACGAGATGAGAAGCAGGGAAGTTACATAAACTGAATCACATGAACAGGTTTGGCCTGGATGCCTTGTATGTTGTCTTGAGCCTCCTAGTTGGGGGCCTAACTTTCTTGAACACCAATGGGAATTTGATTTTAGAATTGTGGAACTGCTTGGTACTCTCCCTTTTGCACAGCTTAGCAGGCATGGTGGCAGTCTTAATTATCTGGATGCATGGATGCCTCACTCTATGACGAGATGCCATTTCATTGTACATTTGCTCAACAGTACCATTCAGAGTCGTATCACGGTACTCCTTGTACATATTATGATAACCGGTGCGACTTTGATATCGCAGCCAAATTCCATAGTTCTTAATCTTGGTAGGATTCTTCTCAAAAATCTGCAGTCAAAACAAAAATTAAACCTCCATCAATGTCCAGCTCAATTAGACTGCATTTGAAACCTTGAATACAAATATTTGCTCAAGTATTAGTTTCCTAAAGAGGGTTAGATTAGACCATGATTCACCCACAAATGTCCGAACCAAACTTCACTGTCTCTCACACCTCATACACTATTTCCTACTCCACTGTCTAAATAAGTCTATCAATTGAAAATAAGATACACTGCTAATATGAATAAATGCGAATCATAAGGCTCAAGTATGAAAATGTCTCACTGATTTCACCCAACATCTTCCTGTTTTTAGAAGGGATACATAATTTCATCACCTGCCAACAAATCAGCAAGCAATAATGTTGCTGATACTCAGGTGAGAGAGGAGTTTATTTCTGAATGTTAATGATATATTAATCAAACCCAGTAATCCAACATTAAAGAAATAAAAAATAAAAAACACCTAAAAGGGGAGCTCCAGAATTCTTCAAAAATATAGCTTCACTGCTATCCTTTTTTTAATTTGTAAAAAAACTAAGTGTCGTAGTAATTCAGTTCAGTGCAAGAAACAGTTGAGAAGTGCACACCTCGTTAATGGCTAGCATTTGCCCATTGCTTTTCTTCACCTTCTTCAATTTTCTCAAGAAATACCTAAAAAATTAAAATTATCAAAAAACAACAATGATTAAAAAAAAGTAATCGATGGCCGCCGTTTTCAGAATTAGAAAGCATTGCAATTTTTGTATTGATTCAGTAACATGAACTAGCAGCATTTGGAAGAAGAAAAGGAGAAATACCAGAACTTGGATTTGGCACGGACCTCGTTGGTGGCCCAGAGTTTCATGCGGTAGATCTTAGGATGTTCATCGGATTCGGTAGGAAGAGCCCTTCCCACCACCTGGTACTGGTGAAACTGCTTCAACCATAATCACAGCCACGTTAGAATCCACACACACTCTCCAAACTAAATTAAAAACAATAATCATCGAAACATTGTAATTACTCACCCTAACAGCAACCATCCCCACCGATTTCGATTGCTCCGTCAATTGCTGTTCCTCTGCTAATAGATAATCAATTACTGTGTAAACTAAACCCTATGCGACTAATTCATTCTGGGTGCAAGTGAAGCCCAGGTCCAATTCAATATTTTTACTTTGGATAAACATAATTTTACAGCATTTTTTTTATAACATTTTATGTGTTATCACGAGATACAAAATTACTCCACGGTTAACGAAAATAATAATCATAAACATTAATTAATATGGACCAATCATTAATAACACGTAAATAAGATTAAAATATTCTTAAAAAATTTTCAAAATATCATTATCCATTATAGATTAAAATACAACAAATTATTATAATAATTAAACCTCAATTTATTTTTCTTTCCACATGTAACCTATGTATATCAACACAATGCTCGTTCATTTTTTATCTTCATATCCTATAACTAGGGAGCATCCGAAAGAAAAAGAAGCATGTGCAAATAGAAAATAATAATAATAATATTATAACTATTATTAGTGTGAAGACCTGTTCATACATTTTTCTAATATCTATAAATTATTCAAATTTTAAAAATAGTAATTAAAAGAGTAAAATTGAAAAAAAAAAACAAAAAGTATTTATAGTTATAGATAAAATAAAATTTAGTTATTAAAATAAATAAAAAATTTATAAATAATATTGTAATAAATTATTATTTATAAATAATATTAATCTGGGATGGGCGCAAACGATTCCACGGTCCACACCATCCAACATAGCAAACAAACAACGCGCTTTGAATCCAACACGTTTCTTCCAAAATCAAAATATAAATCTTTAAAATAATAACAGGGATACATACAATAAAATATTATAAATGCCACACACAAGTAACATAAATATTCATAAAAATTCTTTCACCTACTTCATGTCTCACTCTACCAATATTCTCAGCCTGAAACACCATCTCCAATTGAAAATTAATACCCCAGGTTTGAATATGGACCAAAAACGAATAAACTATAACATGTTGCTTCAAATTTGGAGGAAACTAAATATATGGTGATAGTCTACAAAGATTGCTCCGCTCATGGAGACAACACCAAAATCAAAACTTTAAATATAACTTTCTCAGTTCATATATTTGTTGCTGATGCAGCAATTACAGTAATAGTAGAAAGAAATACAGTTCAACAAATGGTAATAACACTTTTTTTTATAGTTTGTATTACTTTATTTTAGATACTTTGGCTTCATATAACATCCTGGGGCTGAGGAAAATCAAATAAAATTGACACATAAGTTGTATTATTCATTGGATTACTGTCAGACTACCTATGCCAATAATACAGTTGACCTGTTCTTTGGTAGCATGCATTTTTTTATTTTGTTAAGAAGTTGGCAGTGTACCTAACAAAAAAGCTATTGAATAATACTTTGATGCGACATCTTCGAAGCAACCATGTCCATGTGCCATTATTTAATTATTTTTCATTTTAAAAGAAAAAAAAAAGTATAAGATTTAAAAGAGACATTCTACCAGAAAATAGAATAGTGACACCAAATGTTGCAGCATACAGAACTTCCATTGCCAGTTTGAAAAAACTGAGTTTCTATATTTCTTGTTTATACATATACATGAGAGAACATCTTATAGAATAGAAAGAACAAAGTATTACAATTAAATGAGACACTCAAAATTGAAGCAGTTAAAATGTGTACAAAAAACAATATCTGTGTCTGTTATGACGCGGTTTGTGTAATTGTCTGAAGCCTAGTTCTATAATCACTTCTTACATGTTTCTTTATTTTTGTGTATATCACCTAATTTTCATCTAAGGGAAAACCCAAAAATCTACCTCCCTGTCTCACCATGTTTGCAAGTATGCGGCTATACAGCAGTATACATCTTTCAAATTGTTGGAGATCTTACACATCACGATTTCATAGTATACAAGTGAGTGAAACAGTCTGATTTTCAGTCTACCTGAAATTTCCGACACAAATCCAAGAAAATGTTAAACATCAGCACACTTCATTGCTGCATAACCAAGTCTGGATTTCTTCATGTCATATAGTATGTGGAAATTCTGCTGCTGATAGTTTCCGATTATTGAAAGAGCAGATCGAGAAGTTCCCAAAATAGCCAAGCAAACAATATCAGAATCAATCTGGATAAAGTAATTCTCCACCGGGAAATTCCACACTGCTCCATCAGCAAATAAAATTCCAAAGTCAGGTAGCTCCATCTTATCAATTCCTGACACATTGTAACATGGCTTCAGAGGAGGAAGGCCTTCAATGAGTGCATAGCCCTTAATCTTCTTCACAAAAGCTTCCCTGATAATCTCATAAGCAGGTTCAGCAAAATATGTTAATGTGGTGCCAGAATCAATTATGGTACCACCAGCACCTTCTGCTGACAAATGCCAAGTTTCCTCAGGTATCTTCAACTCCTCACCATCAACCATAACAGACTTTATCTGGAGATAGTAAAATGTGTCAACTGAATCCTCTTTTGCACCAGCAAAAGAAGTGAAATTCAAATTGGGGTGGCTGAGCAGCTCCTTGTCCTCACCAAAAATCAATTTGCTGCTCACACTTGCATTGCTATTTCTATCCACAAGACAATAGGAAAAGGAGTGGCCATAGAGAGATTGCATCTGAGAAGCAAATGACAATGGTCCTCTCCCCAAGCCTAGCAAACCAGCTGCCCCATGAAAGAGACCCCTATTCCAATGACCGCATCCAAACATCACATTCTCCACATGCTTCAGCTCTGACCCCCCAGAAGGAGTGGTGAGATTAACGGTAAAGGTTTCCACTGCAAAATCCCCAGTTGTGTTTGAACCATCTCCATACCAGTAGAAGTAGGGACAGCTCTGATTCTCACCTTTGCAAGGCCTAGGTGGATCAGGGGATGAAACCAGTTGGCACCGTGGATCATGACAGCTTATATTCCTAAAAGAACTAGAATCTTTGGGGTCATAATATGGCCCACTTTGCTCAAAACATGCAATGCAAGGAACACATTGGATCCAATTAAGGTCACTACCAGTATCAAGTATCAGAGAGAAATGCTTGGGAGGTGTGCCCACAAACACATCCATGAAGTACTCACCAGAGCCAAGACTCACCCCAGATTCCAAAGTTGCCACAAGCTGCCCGGAAACCCCACTTGCCGGCGAAGCCCCCGGAGAAACCACAGGCTCGAAGGACTGCTTTGGTTGGTTCTGTGACTTTTGCAGCCTTGAAATGGCGTTTTGATTCTTCTTCTCTATGACCCTTCTGTGAAGGTTCTGAATTCTGGTCAAATCCCTCACGGTGGAATCAACCACAGATTGTTTAGGCTCAGCATCTTCGCTCCCTGACCTGTGTTTCAAGTGGAGTTTCACCAATTGCTTGTGCGGTCTTGGAGCTGGAAAAGCCTCACCCTTTTGATCAGTTTCTTCACCTGATGTCATGGTAGACCCAGAATGCCCGAGTTCCTCAGAACTCGAGAGGCTGCAATCAGTGTCCCCAGAAGAAGAGACAGTACTAAAGCTTGGATGATCAGGAAACTTTATGGCAGCCATAGAAGATCCATTTTGGTTGTGACGGTGATCGTGATTCCTAGAATAGGCTTCCACGACACAGGAGCATGTCACAAGGAGAACAATAATGAGAGAAACCTTCAAAACCATGGTATTGAATAATAACCTCTTTCTTGTGCCCGATGAATCCTAGATCAAGCACCTAGGCAGAGTTTCTGAGCTGAGCTAGCCCAAGAGGGTGAAAGAAGGAACCGAGTTCACAGGTTTCTCTCAAAGGCAACTAATCACAGGCAAAATCTTAAAACAAAGGAAGATTAAAGAAGATGAGGGGATAGACAATGGAAATTACAAAAAAATGTGAACTTGTGTGTTTTGAGGACAAAACATTGGCTTTGGCAGATGGGAATTGTTTTTGAAGGTGAGAAGAGGAAGAAAGAAGGGTTGAAAAGCAAGGTGGTGCGACTCTGAGCTTTCAATCGTGTGACTTTATCAGTAACAACAATGAGAAAGACTTGGAAGCCTGATGTATGTCAAAGGTTGTGTCCAACCACGCGGTTTCATTCACAACAAAGTGTTATAACATTTATGACCTCTTAAAATGAATTGTAAAGCTTCTAATAGGAGACGGTGTATGATTTTTATTTTCCAAAACAATTTATAGTTTTTCGGAAAATAAAGATAACAGACACTTATGTTGAAGTCAATGTCTGTCTGATGATAATTTCAAAAGATTTGAAGTTTTGAAATCAATTTTACCGCTTATAGCGTGCATAGCAACAAATTTTGAGCCACACGCTACGTGAATTTTCCGAAGCCAGGAACAGTGTCAGCTTCATCAATACCTTAGAAGAAAAGTATGGTATGGTAATTCCATGGTTACTCTTACTTAGCTAGGCTGCCACAACCAAAAGTCAAAGACAGTGAAACAGAAATTGGATGAGTGAAACCAAAACTCTGTGGTCGCTGGTCAGAGTTTTGAGTGGGTCTTCTTGCAAATGAAGGGAACATGGAGAAAGACAAATCCACCTTTGTGACTTAACTAAGGAGAAACAAATGATAAAGAATTTCATGAAGGGAGCCCACTTAGGAGCTGGAAAGTTGAACAGAATAATGTGAGAGAGCTAAAAAAAGTCATAGTCATTCAGCAGAATTAGATCATATCAAGTAACATCAAATTCTTCTAATTAAAATATATATTATAAAAATGACATATAAGAAATAAATAGACTAGAGATTATATTTTAAAAAAATACTAATCATATGAATACTTTTTTGTAGTGATTGTTTTAAAATTAAATTCATAATGATTTCTAATTTGTTTAATATACAAACATTTGTAAACATTAACTTCATTGACCAATGTAGATCAAAGATTTGTTTAAATAGATTTTTCGTAAATAAATAGATGAAAAAAAGTTTCTTCATAAAAGCTGGTTTAAATTGGCTAAAATAAGTATGTACAGTTTTCGAAAATTAATTTATAGAGAATTTCTTGTTTTATTCTTATTTATTTGTAGAGAGAAATTTTTTCAAAAATAGAGAAAAAATAGTTTTATAAATATTTTGGAATATTATATATATATATATATATATATATATATATATATATATATATATATATATATATATAATATATATATATATACAAATCGTGTAATTTTAAATATTAAAATCTTATAGTCAGAACTTGAAAAAAAAGTTTGTTTTATACAATCTCTATTCAACGTATCATTATCTTAACAAATTATAAATAAGTGTTTAGACTACTTTTCAAGAAACGAAAAGAAAGATAATTAACATATTAAAATCATTTAGAAAATCGTGAACAATGCTCAAATATACATAATTTTAGTATAAAATACAGTCTTCTTGAGTATAAAAACCATAAACTTAAATTTGTGATAAGATAAGGGAGACTTTTTTTAAGTTATTTTTATAAATTTGATTATATATAAATTATTATGATTGAATGGAGGTGTAAAAAAATATTATTAAATATAATTTGCAAAATTTAACCTTCCAAATCTTTGCATTTCAGCCGATTATAAAAATCACAACTTTCTGAAAGTGTTATTAGTCCATTCACAGATATAGTAAAAACACAAAAGCAAAAGAATATTTAATATGAGCTTAGCCAAATTTAAGGACTTTTATATTTATTCAGTGAAAAAATTATCATATCAATTTTTTTTTTCTCAACTTATCATACAAGATTACTAGATTCTCTACATCGTACGCATGCGTATTTACATGGCAATTTCAGTAAGAAGACTGCGACTGAGTATAGTTTCCACAATCCAACCAAGAAACTCTTCTGAAAAATAATATTCAACTAAATCATATGATCGAAAGTATATTTTATGCATCATTCTTTTGTATATCACACTTCCGTAATATTAGGTATTTACTTAGTTATTTTATTTATTTTTGTACCGATAACCACAAGAAAAAGAAAAACACGCATAACACATAAATAAATAATAAAAAATTATGTAGATCCATATTTTGTTATGGGTTAGGGTTATCTATTTCATTGTATTGTATTATATGTGTCTTTCCATTCGCGTTCGTGGGATCATGTGAAAAAAGGAACATGCATGTACGTGATTCTGGTAATGTGCAAAATGTGTTGCTTGAATGTTTTGTGAATACCAGAAGTCTCGATCACTAGGCAATTAGTGTAAACGAACATTGCAAACAAGGTTGTTGAAATTTGATGCCAAGATAAGTACGTTCACAAGATGAACATCAAACTAGTGTTATTATTGGAAATCCACGTATAATAAAAATATGTGAAATACAATGTTGTTATCTTTCTTCCACGAGATTCTATGTTTTTTTATGGAATTAACGAAGATGCCCAAACATTAGCAAATAAATTTTCACGTATCGTTCTGATCGATGAGCACTAGCAT
The DNA here is from genome assembly GCF_029865625.1 of Vigna umbellata. Classification (NCBI taxonomy): domain Eukaryota; kingdom Viridiplantae; phylum Streptophyta; class Magnoliopsida; order Fabales; family Fabaceae; genus Vigna; species Vigna umbellata. The sequence continues at coordinate 12,452,347 of NC_142165.1, read as the reverse complement.
GAGTGGTGGTGGGTTTAAGTAGTGAGACTTTCCGTGAAGAATTAAATAAAAGAAACCTAACTATGGTTTGTGGTGCCTTTAGTCAAACCCACGTCGTATTCTACGTCTACACCACCCAACCCAATTACCACCATCCACTTTTTATTATCACGTATTTATGATTAAATTAAAATTTATAAATAGAAAAATAACAATATATGTCTTTTATTATTAATCAATAATGTTTCTATTTGGTGTTTGAACCTCAAGTTGATTTTTATATATAGTCCTTATCAATACTTGTATGGTTCCATTTCTTTCAATCGGAGACCATAGTTTCAACTCACTCTCGTATACGGCACATGACCTGAGAACTGACATCGAACATCAACTTCATATTTTCTATTTGAAAGTAACTGTTTCGAGGAAAGTGAAATCCAATAAGGAAAGGTTGAGAGCTCGTACTGTGTACTTGGTCAGGTCAACAAAATCAGCGGGTGATAAGGTGGAAATTGAGATGTAGGTGTGTATGCATCTTCCGTTGATATTTTCAACTAATAACGTAAAGGAAACGAAACATTTCTATAAACTTTGTCATATGTTTTCTTCGAGACTTGTTTTTATAGAACTAATCCCTTGTTTGAAATTCTATAAAAATTAATAAATAATTTGTGAAGAAATATCTTATTCCTCGAGTGGATCGTAGAGAGGTTGAGTTCTTTTGTTAAGAATTTAACTCTTTTAATTTAAATTTAATTGTTTATCCAAGTTTATCTGTTTTATTTACACCGCATGCGTTAAGATGAAAAACATATTGTGAAATTTAATTTATAGTAAAATCTATATTATTTTAATTTATTTAAATAGATTTATATTAAATATAATTTTGAATTTAAAATCAAATCTATTTAATTGAATAATTTTGTATTTTTTTAATTTTATATCAAATCTATTTAATTGAATTGAATAAGATTTAGAATAGGTTATCTTTTGGATTTTGAACCTCGAAATATTTAACTTGAATTATGTGGTTGAAGATTATGTATGGTCAAGTTTGGTTTAGGTTTAAGATTAAATAGAATTAGTTGAAGTTAAAGTTTGAGTCGAACTAATTTAACATTGGTCAAGTATGACCAAAGGTTGAGTCAACTATATTTGAGTTGAAGTTTGAGACAAGTTGGTATGGTGAGGGTCCAGACAAGTTAATTTAGACCAAAAGGATAAAGCACAATCATCATAAGCTTATGTATGATCAAGTCATCATAGATCTAAAGTTGAATTAAGTCGACATGAACACAGATTGAATCGAGTTAGTTTTGGTCTAAATCGAGTCAAATTTTCCAAGTTGAGCCAAACTCAAATAGAACGAAGTCACCACGACCAAGGTTTAATTGAGTCAATTTGGGTCTAAATTGACTAAAGTTAGCCCTAGTCGATATTGAGATGAAGCAATCTAGACATAAGTTCAGTCAAGTGAACCAAACCTATGACAAGGTTAAACCAGGTCACCCTAACACATATCTAATAAACATAATACTCAATTAGATTATATTGATCTCAAAGTATTTAATCTAATTGTCAAAACATATTTAATTTTGATTAAATATAAATTACATTAAAAAAATCTAAATACGGTTAATCTAATTAAAATAGATTTAGTTTACAAACTCACTCCATTTGATTGGATTTAGACTAAATTTTGAAAAAACATAATTCATTAAGACACTTTTTCACTGAATTAAAAAAAAATCCTTAAATTTATTCAATATTTAGGGTTTATTTGCGGTGTTGATAAAGACACGATTTAAGTGACGAACATGGTGATTGAAAGCATGAAGTCGTTGTGGTGGTTTTGATGAAAAAAAATGAAGGTTGTGTGAGTTGTTGGAGGTGCGATGATTGACTATGGTTGCTAGAGTTTTTGATATGTTGGGAGGTTAAAGATGATGATGTGAGAACATTACATCGGTCAAATTTCTATATGGTGGATAAATACCATGTGACAATTTTCTATTGGACAAATTCCAATTTACATAATGGTGGATGATCACATAAGAAAAAATTAACCAGCTCATTCAAACACTATCAATATACACAATCTCCAGTTAGCAATTTATACAATGTATAAAAAATGACCAAATTAAACATAAACTACAATAAATTAAGATTAAATTGAACAAGAAAAAAGTTTCACATTAAACAAAATCAACTAAAATAAAAAAAAGAAATATTTAAGCCTTATATTTTTGTAAACACGTTTAACCTTTTAAACCTATAAAATATTTTTAAGATTAATTTTATTCAAAACTTAACCATAAACTTAAATGTGTTTATTATTATTTTTCTTTAATCTTTAATTATTTATTAATGAACACATAAATCAACATTAATTCGTACGGAGAGAGATGAGTTTAAAACTACTTTGTATTTCTAAAAGAAAAATAGAGTGAACAAATGACGGTTAATAATGAGAGGTAACAAGTAAAAAAAAAATTGTGGTTTAGGAGTGTTTTTTATTTTTTGTACCAACTGTTTTGCAAATATGGGTGAGATGAAAAATGCTTGAAGCCCTAGCCGTACTGGCTCCTGGTGTGCGAGTGCTACGGCGCTCGTGTCTGGTATTAGCTTGTGTTTGAATGAAGAAAGGGAGGGAATTATTGGTTGGCAGTTACAGAAGGCTTCACCAAAACACCATTCACTTTTCCCCAACACACTTTTACCAAACCATGTCGCATTCTGATCCTCCAAACCGATACTCCTACTTCCCCTCTCTACACTGGAACCCTCAGCTTCACCAATACTTCCTCAATGCCTACGGCGCCGACCACTTCTCTCGCATCTCCGCCGCGCTAACGTACGTACCTCTTTTCATTTTCCGATACTTTTCGTTTCAACCAATCATATCTCGTAACATGCAGTTCCAGACTAATTCCTCTGGAGATGAACATGTTATTACTGTATCTGATTCAACTAACTACTCAACATATTTTAGTTGTTGTAACTGTTTGATTTTCATTGAGTTTTCCAATTCGCAGCCGACCTTCTCGCTACTCGTGCATTCGAGTTAACACGCTCAGGTCCGCCGCCGACGCCGTCATTGAGAAGCTGCGCCCGCTCGTCTCGAACGTGTCGGTGGCGGTGCAATCGGAATTCGAAGATGTCGAGTCAAATCCCTTGAAGGAGTGTTTGGAAGATGCATCTTCTCCTTTTTCCAAATGCAAAATTCCCGGCCTTGAATATGTGGTGTTTGTTTGGGGTTCGGGACCGCACCGTGTCGATTATGGTGAGGCACCTCCTAAGGAGGTCATTGTTAGTAGGAAGTGTGCTGAGGCAGTTCTTCGAGGTGCTCAGGTTAGTACTTTGTTTTCCAGTTGCCGAATTACGTGCTTTGAAGTGTTTGATTGGTTGTTACTAATGTTAGTATTGGCTTTAGGTATATGTTCCTGGTGTGATGGCTTGTAGTGCGCATGTTGAGAAAGGAGATACAGTTGCGGTTTCGGTTGCTGTCGAGCAGCAGGGTGCTGATGGGGGTTGGGGAATTCCTATGACACGTGGCACTATTCTCCAAGGATCCGAGACAGGTAGCGAGTGTGTATTCTTGTTTGGGTGATATGTTGGTAGACCTGACTTTTTTTTTTTAACTTGGCACTAAAATCCTAAATTGCATGACCTGAAAAACCATAGATGGGAAAATTGGATTTATTCATCAGGGAGATAAAGTTGTATTTTCAAACAGACATGTTAGATAATTTTTTTTTTTCATAATCAAATTTTAAACAGTAAGACATTAGTGGTTTATTCTTTGTGGAAACTATGTGAAGGATGTTTTGTGAAGAAAAATGGTTGTTTCTGTTGAAGTAAAGTTTTGGGACATGGCTGATAGTAATTTGTATTTTCCTTGTTCCACAGATGCATATTATTTTGAACGGAATGGGCTTTATATTGGGCAAGGAACAGCTATGTTGTCAAGGTCTGGGATGTTCCGCGTTTCTGAAGGAGTTGGTGTGGATATGAAGGATAGAGTATACGATCTTCATTCTTTTCATAGTAAATTTCGTCTAATACTCTTATTCGTATGCTATATTCTTATCTTTTTTTGCATTATTGATTATTTTGTTCTTTCTTTTATCCCTTCACGGTTTGTAATTTGTTTTTTTTGGTATTTAAGCATTTTTTTAATGCTACTGCAATTTCATTTACAATTGATGCTATTGTAGTTATATGTTTTTTTCTTTTTCCTTTACAGTGTATGCATCATTATTTATTTTAACACATATACCGAATTTGTTGCTCCCCAGTTCAGATGCTTTTGTTTTGCTTAATTGATTAAGAGATTGAAGCTTGCTTGATCTACTGTTTTGTATTTTTTGACTGCAGTTGAATTGACTTGAACCTTGAAGCTTATGAAATCTTTCTGTTATTGTTATAATATGGTGGGGGCATGACAATGCTAACTTAACTTTTTCACCCAATAAATTTGAGCTAAGAAGACTTACTAAATTTGATTTAGTAGATTTACATGATTAGTTTAAGATTTACCATAATATCATTTAGTTGGTGCTAATAAATATTGTTGCTCTAGTATGGAATTGATGAAATATTTGAGAAACAAAGATTACATTTGAATGACTGTTGAAACCTGTTTCTCACTTCACTGCTTTTGGAATCCTGTTCTAAAATTGTCTTTATTATTTGCTGTTGGTAATGTTAGTGAAGAACATTAAATGTTGTTATGATGATTGGTTCTTTAGGAGTTTTAGCATGTGTTTATGGTTGGATCATCTTTCCATTGCTCAAGGAAAATATAAGAATCGGCATCTGTTATGCATATATGAGGTTATTAACTTCAAGAAATTAGATTTTATATGGTTTCTTGTTTCGGAAGTGGAGGGAGGGGAGAGCCTGGACTCTGGAGACTTTCCTAGCTTGTATGGAGCCTACAGATTTGTATTATAGGTGTTAGATATAATCTGGTGTGCCATCAACATATATTTTTGGAGGATTCTCCTGGTTGACATTTTTCTCTGCTCTGTATATTGCAAGTTTTGTTAATTATTCGAGGCTTTGAATGCGTGTGGCTGATGTATTAATGTTTCTTTTTTCGGTTTTCCAGATTTGCTCGAGGGAGAAATATTTCTCCAAAATCTGCCTAGCATTATTGCTGCTCATGCTTTAGGTACATAAATTTTAGTATCATTTTTTATTTTTTTATTTTACTTTGGGGTAATTTACATTCAATGATATTGTTGTCCATTTTTTTTTCTTTGGTAGTAAATACTTTACCATATTCATTATCTAAAACTCCAGATTTAAACACAAGTGGGAGAAGTTGGATTTGAACCCTCATAGGATAATGTTTCTCTAGCAACCACGTGGGCCTCAGCAAATGCCCTTTTAATGGGGGAAAGGAAGAGGGTTCTTTGTCAAATCTGCAAGAGGATTAGAAAGATCTTTGTATATACCATTATCAAGAGAAAAGTCTTACTTTTTATATAATTTTTATCGTATTATGTTTATAGTCCATTATCAAGAGAAAAATCTTATCTTTCATATAATTTTTATCTCATTATGTTTATAGTTAATAAGGAGTCCATCTGAAAAATCTTTGTTTACTATATAGTCCTATGTCCAATATATTCCTTTCCTTTCAATGTTTTCTTTGCTCAATCATTTATATTTGTAATGTTAACCTTTTACTATAGTTTAATGTCTGCTTTTATTTTTGTTGCCTTTATAATTTGTATCAAGTTCATTTTTTAATCTTGAAAAAGTATTTCATCTTTTTTATTATGGACGTGTATCAATAATCATTGGGGGTTAGGTCTTGCTATGGTCTCATACATGTTTTATGATAGTAATTGTTTTACTTTGCACTATAGATCTTTCCCCCTCTGCATTGCTTTTTTATGTTTTGTTCACATTTTAAGAACGATTTCCAATCTTCTCATCTTGCTATTTTGTCCTATATATCTTTATATAGATTTTTTTATATTTATTTTTATATACTCAGATCCACAAAGGGGTGAACGGATACTAGATATGTGTGCTGCACCTGGAGGGAAAACAACTGCAATTGCAATACTTATGAAGGATGAAGGAGAGATCATTGCAACCGATAGATCTCATAATAAGGTGAGGATTCTGAACTCTAGTAAAAAAGCTTACCTTTACTACTTGCTTATTTGAACTCAAGTATACTGCAGCAAGTGGATGTCGCGTTCTTTTACTAACATATTGCTCAAACTTTCATTAGTTGCCAGTTCTTTTACTAACATATTGCTCAAACTTTCATTAGTTGCCAGCCTTCTGTACCCTGTTTTTGATACGCAGAATATTTGTTTCATTTGTTATGATTGTGTTAAATTAATGCTATGCTATTATTCTTGTAGAATTTTAATTAATTAATGGCACGTTAACTATCAGTTTTGATGATTGTCTAGGTGCTGGATATTCAGAAATTGGCTGCTGAAATGGGCTTGAGTTGTATAAAGACATTTAAATTAGATGCTCTTAAATCTGTTTATCGAAGAGATGATATTGATACTTTGACTGATCCATGCTGTAATAGTGCCAAAAATGATGTGACAAATCAAGTGTTTGATTCCCCAAATTTGGAAGTTGAAATAGTGTCACCCATTGTTACAGAAGGTTTAAACTCTCAGACTCTGGAGGAAGTTATATATTTGTCTTTAATTGATACTTTCTGACTGGTTCATTGACACATGATAGAAAATTCTTATTGGGTTCTATATTGGTATTCAGTTCAGTTCAATGCTAAACCTGTTATATTAAAATGTATTGGAATTATACATTGAAATTGAATCACACTAATGGCTAGAATCACATTGAATCACTCTTATTGTCTAACATTTTTTTTTCATTGATGGTATTGTCTGCTGATTGGGAATTGGGTATTATGGCATGCCTAAGTCCCATATCAATTAGCATGAGATGTTTGGCAGGGTATTTAATTGTTATTTTCCCCTCCCACCAATACTTAGCTTTTAAAGGTTGGTTTCCCATGTACTTGTCAGTAGGTATCAGAACTAGGTGTTACTCTCTCAAAAATGGCCACTTGCAAAAGGTTTCTAACTAACAAGGAAGTTGAGTGAATTGTCAACTAGTGATTTGTCATAGACTGAAAGCCATCAAGATGTTGACTCTTAGTCATAGTATATTATAGGGACTTCGGTATTATTGGGTGTCTAAGTCTTTTATTAAGTAGTACGAGTTGTTTGATGAAAAATTTAAGTACTCGATTCTCTTCCCTCAATAGTTATATTTTTAGGGTGAGTTCCTTAATTGCTTCAGTGCTTATTACTTGCTAAATGTGAACATCATAGAAACTTATTCTTGTATTTTAAAGATGAAAGAGAAAAGCATCAGCTGCAAAGACAGAGCTGTGAATCATTGTTTGTCTCGGTTGCCTGTTTTTTGTTCTACCCATATTTGTTTTCTTGAACATCTATTGTTGACACATAGCCTCATCATCATCAAAGGTTTCAAAAGATGGTCCAGATAGTGAATAATGATGTTTATTTGGACATAATTTAGTAGACTTCAACATTTTGTGATTATATTTATTGCATTTCTGTTGGTTCTTTTTCTTCTGTGCTATGGTTTGTTGCTTCTCTCCTGTTTTATATTTGTTACAGACACGAGAAGTATTTTTTTGTCAAAAATTTACAAATGCATTTTTGAAAAATTTGTAGGTAAAGATGAAAATACAAATGGAAGAGTTTATGTGAGCAGAGCTGATGCCCGGAAGAACATGAGAAGAGCGCGAAATGGCCCTGGAAGAAATCAGTCTGTCGGTGGTAGGGTTGATCGATCAAAAGGTTTTCCTCCTGACAGTTTTGATAGAGTTCTTCTTGATGCTCCCTGTTCAGCCCTTGGTTTAAGGCCTCGATTATTTGCTGGAGAGGTAGAAGTGGATCCGTTGATTGAAATATATCCTGCATTTACTTGAATTCTCTCATACCAGGCTTAGACCAATCAATATTTATTGGTGCAAATATAAATAGGATATATAGAGTACTGCATTATCTTGAAATATATGTGTTAGAAGTGGACTTTAAGCCCAACTCAACTCCACAAAACCGGCTTGTAAGGTGAGGTTTACACCTCACTTATATGTTATAAATTGGCCTTATCTCCAGTCGATGTGGGCCTTCCAATAATATGTTCAGCCCTTGGTTTATGTCCCTTTTTTTTAATCTATACCACTGTTAATGTTCAACTTCTGCATCTTGTTCGTATTTGTTTCTTTACCTTTGCGTGAAATACGGGAATCTGTAGAAGGACTTTTTATTTCAATGCAATTGGCAAATAAAATTTTTCTGTTGTAAATTCACCGTTCTTTGCCCATAATGTGTAGGATATTGGTACTACTGGCTTGTCTTGAAGTGGAATTGTGTCCTTATTTATTTCTTGGTTTATCCATTGTTAATTTTCTGCTTCTGCATGTGTTCAATTATGTTTTCCTTAACCTTTGCCTGAAATATGGAAATGTATATGTAGAAGTAATTGATTATTTCAATAAAAAAGAATCAAATTATTCTACGGTAAATTCACCCTTCTTGCCCAGAAAGTGTATTCTGTGAACTTGATCAATCACATGACTTACAGATTGGCCAGTGTGATGCATAGTCATCATCTCTGCGTGGGTGGATAAGTTAGTTTCTTTAGTTTTATTTATCAAAAAATGAAAAGAAATTTAAAAACAAAATAATTGGTTTTTAAAGACAACAGTAGTAAGCATGAAATGCATTTTGTGTTTGGCAGGAAACAATTGAATCTTTAAGAAACCATGCAAAGTACCAGAGAAGGATGTTTGACCAAGCTGTTCAATTAGTTCGACCAGGAGGAGTAATTGTCTACTCCACGTAAGGATGTACTTGGTTGATCATATCTCTATGCATGCTTGAATGTTTTCTGTTATGATATATGATCATGTTTCTTCCTTATCGCCTATGACATTTTTATTAGGTTTCATCCTTGTCCTTTGTTTTGGTTTCTAAATTATAATTTATCTTTATAGGAAAAGTAATCATGCTATGTCAACTTCTCATGCCATATTCATGTTATGAGAGTTTGCAATTGCATTTGTTCTTGTCTGAATTTCTTATTGTCTGAATTTCTTATCAGTAGGTGCCAAAAGATTGCCTACATGTAAATGTCATGTCATTGTTATTTGCACAATCTTTCTGAGCATATTCATTGAAGGCATGCTTGTTAAATGGAAACGGGAGGGATGATTTAATTAGGAAGGATGGAACACCATGACAAATTTGGATTATATATGAGGATCTCATTGTTAGATGCTTTCCCTCCTAATTGGAAAGAAAAAGGGGACAAAGTTACTTTATATCCAAAGATAAAAATATCCTTATTATGTTGCATAGTATAATGTCATTTTATAAACATTTTTATTTCTTTCCTTCCACATTCTTTATTATTAAACAACCTAAAAAAGTTCGGATTCTCACATTTAGTAGGATGAACTACTTGAATGTGGTATTTAAGTCTTGTGTTGAGCTTTCCTCTTGTACTTAATTCTTAACAATTGATGCTTTCATTGAGAGTTGGCCTACAGAAAGGTTATCTGTAGATTGGATCAAGGTGCAAACCAAAACTGTTAGGTGACAACGTTAAGGGTTTCACATTGAGTAGGATAAGCTACTTGATGTGGTACTTAAACCTTCTGACTCTCCCATCTAATGGACTAGTATTGATAGGTGAGTGAAGTTGTCTCAGAGAAAAAGGTTACTATTGGGTCAGTATTGATAGAGTGAAACTGCTGTGGAGACCGGTCCGTAAAGGAGGTGACAATGTTAGGGGTCTCTCATTTAGTAAGATAAACTACTTGGTGTGGAGTTTGAGTCTTGAGGTTTTCCTACGTAATGGACTAGTCTTTTGGGTTTACCTCTCTTGCGCTTAATTCCCAACAAAATAATCTCATTTCCGTTTTTATACATTCTTGAACCTAGCATGCCGTTAGTAATTTTGATTTTCTCTGTATATCTAACTGCTAAATTCTAATTGCATTATTTTGTCAATGGTCTGAAATATATTTTTTACGTCTCCGAGCCGCATCTTTGGAATCGGCTTCCACGATGAACTCTTCTGAAATTTATATTAACTCTTTATTTGTGAGACGTTACTGTGAATCTGATTTATTGGTCATTGTCTTAATATAGTTGTACGATTAATCCCGGCGAGAATGAAGCATTAGTTCGATATGCTTTGGATAAATACAAATATCTGTCATTGGCACCGCAGGTTTGATGCTGATTCTTTGCAATATCAACTTCCTTTTTTTTTTCCTCAATCGAGTAGGCTATATAATTCTGTGGCTGAATTGCTATATTTAAAAATTTGATTATATATTTAATTAACTGAAGGATGCCTAAACGGGTTTATATTTTTAACTAATACGGTAAAGTGTTGATCATAAACAATGAAACAAATTTCGATGTTTAGTTTATCTGTAATGAATTATTAGGACACTCGGACGAGTTATTCGTATTTGGTATTTGATTTATTCCAGCATCCAAGAATTGGGGGACCGGGTCTAGTTGGTAGCTGTGAATTTCCGGATGGATATGTAGAGTAAGCCCTTCATCCCTTTGTCCTAGAATTTGCATCTCTTATCTCTCTCCCTTACACTAGCACTGTTGTACACACTCGTTATTTTGTAATGCTGTTCAGTAGTATTGGAGGATATATACCTTCCATTTTTTTATCCTAAATAAAAGAAAAAAAATTCAGTGCCAGTTTTTGGTTTCACATCATGACGTCTATACAGGGAGTGGTTACGACCTGGGGAGGAAGAGCTTGTTCAGAGGTTTGATCCATCATCTCCCCTTGATACAATTGGATTTTTCATTGCCAAGTTTGTCGTCGGATCTAAAAATACATGACAGCTATTCATGAAATGTTGGAGTGGATCTATGTTTACTTTATAATTGCCAATGAAGGAAGCCATCAGATTTTTTATGATTGGCCTCTGACATCCTTTTGGGAGCTTCACAGATGTCCATTTGAAAAATGAATTAAGAATGAACATGACCGCTTTGTCTCAATGTTGCATTCTTGATGAAAGGCAAATTTTGTTTAATTTACGGTTTACTTTAACTTGCCGCTTAACTTATGAAAGGGAAGTTGTTCAAAGATCCATCGGGTTAGAAGTGAGTCTGCTTCCGAAGTGTTGGTTCTGTTGATGTTAATTATTGTAGCTCCTATTCTGCATCTATATTGTGTATGCTTGTATCTTCAACTTATTGAAGCTCATTGAAGGTAACTTCTTGCTGTTTAATAGGTAATTATGAATGATGCGAGTACACGAAGTCTTAGTCCTAGTACAAAATATATCTAAAAGTGTATTCTAAAAGTGTATTAGGTTCAGTGCATGATTGTGATCTTGCTACATTTACTAGAAATGTTGTGGAAAATGGTGATCCGAAACCCTATATGATTGATTAGTTTAAGCTAACACATGAAATACCTTAAGATGTGAATTCCTTTTATCTGCTATGCACAAGCCAAATGTATCAGATATAAATAGTTTATTAATACATTAATACTAACAAGTATTTTAGAAATTAGTCTATCCATAATTCATCTGATAAAATTCATTTAATTTATCCATTAACAATTTTTTCGTGGATGATTACTTCATCCACAGTAACAATGCTACTTTTGGTCTAATTACTTTTTGAATGTTATTTGTGTAAATTAAATAAGATTATTTTTAATATTTCGAAGATTGAAAACCAAAATAAGAATAAATTCAGAGACAAACATTTACTTGTATATCTTGATAGGACACTAAATTAATTTGGATTTAGAAAATTAAAGTTATTTGACAATGTAAAACGTTATTTTGTTTCCGAAATCTATTCTTTACTTTAATATAAATCTTCTGAGGTATAATTTTTATCAAGATAGAAAAAATTACAACAAACAGTTATGTACAACAAATTAATAGATTATTTTGAATTTTGACTGAAATGAATTTAATATGTAAATCAGTGCATCTCTATATTATCTACTCACAATTTAAAGCAATATTTAGCATAGATTAAAGATTATTAGTTTTTGTGACCGTACGAAACAAACATTACATCAGTATGATGCGTTTTTTAGAAATATTTTCAAAAAAGATATAAACAATCTCTTCCGTTAGTATAAAGAAATATTAACTTCAAAAATAAATATCTCATATTAAGAGTTAAAGTATATTTATCTTTAGTTAAAAAAAAGAATTTCAAAAATACATATCTCATATTAAGAGTTAAAGTATATTTATCTTTAGTTAAAAAAAAGAAAAGTATCACACGTTTAATTATATCATGAATGTTTCATAACATTTATATTTTCAAATTACTTTAAATTTTGTAATAAGAAGTTTATAAACAAACATCAAAGCTGTACTCAAAAAGTTATCATATATTTGAAACTTATGCCAAATTATTATTATCATAAATTTTGGGATAAAAATATTTTAGTAACTTCTATTTAAAACTCATTAATGTAAACATAATAATAGATATGATTTGTATCCAAATAAATATTTAAGAAGATTCATATCACAACATGTGTGTATAAGATTCCAAATACTAAGATTTTTGGTATTTTGAATAATAGTTTTTAACGATATGGCAATCTTTTCATTTATTTTTAATTACATAAAATATTCATAATCTAATAAGATATTGATAATCTTGTGTATTAAGTTTTATAATTTTCGTATAGTTTTCTGATATTTTTATGTAACATTTTTATTTTAATTGGGAAACTATTTGAAAATTTTATTTCATTAGTTCCACATTGTGCATGGAGATATTAGTGTGATGCATTATTATTTTTATGTTCCATTATTTATTAACCACTACACTAATTAGCATAATAAAATAGGAATAATAATTGAAAATAAAAAATTAACTAAAATTGACCTATACATTTTTTTAAAAATTGAAATTATAAATATTTCAAAAAATATTTTTCTCAAGAATATAAACTTAATATAAAAATATCGTACTAACATGTCTAAATAAAAATAAATAAAAACTAAGATATAGAAAAAAAGCATAATTAAGGCTTAATTAGTTTTGGTACATATAGATTGGTTTCTTTATGTACGTAGCTGATAATATCTCGGTCTGATGGATTTTAAAGATGCAAGATTTTGTTATAGAATATTCTGAATGGATCATAAAAAGTAAAAAACAAAATCTTACTGATTTTGTGAAAAACAAAGGTTATAAATACTGAACTAGGCCTAAAATAACAAACATTATTTCATCTCTAACCTTTGACTTTGATTTGATAAAAAAAAAAGTAAGTTTAGTTGTAATTTAGAGTGTTTGAAATCGACCACCATTAAAATTCCAACTCAAGCTCTTCAAATCTACCAGGTAAGTCATCATTCTCTTCTTTTCTAGCTTTTGTTGAACACTTTAATTTCAATTGTGATTGTTTTTGGTTGTCATGATAAGAATTTGCTTCACATAATAGAGTAACCAATAAACATATATTAGAGCAAACTAAGTCTTGCGTTTTTTTTTTCTAAAGAGAAAAAACAATTATAAAGAGAGACATTTGTTTTTATTCACTTATGTTAGGAGTGCAATCAACAATTACATGAAAATAATATTTTTTACATTCTTTGGATTATTTTTTTATTAACTTATAACATATTATAGAAAAGATAATGATAATGAATTTCATTATATTTGATTTGATAAAAATATTGTTGCATGAAATTATTAATCATATTTAGTGTGATATCCTTGTATTTTTTTTTATTTTATAATAATTTTTTATGTGATAAAGAATGATTGATTAGGTTTGAAGTGTCATATGTCAAAGTTCATTATGTGGCTTTGTTTAAAAATTATTAATAATATTTTTCTATAACAAATAAAGAAAATATTATTAATAATAATATTTTTATCTTCTAATGAAAATATATAATAATAATAATAATAATTATAAATACATTTGTTTTTTCATGAATGATACATGTTATATAAAAGTATTTTAATGAAATTAAGTATAATACTACTTTTATCAAGGAAATATATAAGTTATTCTTTACAAAATTAACATGAAACTAATTAGAAGTTGGAAAACTAACTAATTTATGAAAGCTTGTAACTAGTGAAAGAAAACTAATAAGCTAGTAATTATATGTTAGGAAAATACAAAAATAATAAAAAATATAGGTTAATTTTAAATATTTTTAATTTTATTTATAAATTAATAATTTTATTTTTATTTTTTATTATATTTTTACAATTATTATTTTTGTAATATTCATATTAAGCTATATTTTAAATTAGTTTAATTAAAATTTAAAAAGTAACTTAAAATGTTATACTTTTAAGTAGGTCTTAATATAGTATTTTAAAAATATAAGATACCAATCTAAACATTGAAATTTAATGTTAAAAATATGAAAAAATATTTATTATTTATTCTTATAATATATCATGTAATAAAAATAAAACTAAAGAATATCATATAATTTTTTTTTTTCGAAGAAGTAATAAAAACATACAAGATTGTGTAGAAAATATTAAAAGATCAAGCTAATAATTTATTAAAGGATTATATAACGCTAAAAGTTAATTTTTAAACGTCTAAAAAAATGCTTTAAGTTAATGAAAAAACTTCTTAGAAAGATACAATTTTTGTTAACTATAATAAAAAAATATTAAACACTGATTAAAAAGCCTTATCAAACACATGATTTCAATATTTAACACTTTAAAAGAAAATAAACAACAAAAACTAAAATGAAAATTTGAAATATTTTGAATCATTAAGTGTTTTCTACAAAACTAAAAAAATGATAAAATATACAATGAAAGTAACGCAAAATATAATTAAATATTCATCTAATATGTAAATAAGTAATTGAACCCAATGTTTATATGCTACAAAATATAATCTATTAAGTAAAGAATTCATTTTCTTTTATTTATGTCAGTAGCTAAGATTTCATTCCAATCTTTGAAGTTACAAAAAATAGAAGTAAAGTGGTTTAAATTGCGTCCTGATGCAGTCATCTGAGTAAAAAATGGTTTACATGAACAGCAATTAGAGATGGGAATATTAATTTAAAATCTTATATATATTATGTATTTCCACAAACAGATATATAAAATCTTTAAAATTCTTTCTCTGAATTGTATTTAAATAAATTATATTAGATATTAGATTGTATTGGATCTTCTATGATCATCTACATCTTTATGCAGTTTATAAAAGTAAAAGATGATGCAGAATAATAATACTTCTAATGGTGCTGCTAATTCAAGTCATAAAAAACGTCTGAAAGTTCCAAAAAGAGGACCTGGAGTAGCTGAACTTGAGAAGATGATGAGAGAGCAAAACGGAATATACACAACTGACAAGATAATTTCAGAATTAACTGATGGAAACCAGTATGGCTCTATTCATTTATCGTCAAAAAATTTGTATAATGAGTCCAATCCTTTTTGGTCACATTTTGGAACAATTTTAAAGAGAAACAACGAGTCTTCACGTTTGAACGAGGTAAACTTTCTAACATTATATATTTACCATGTCATTTTCTGAGTCTTCAGAGTGTTTGATTTTCGATTCAATCCAATTTAACATCACACTAGTTACTTCTACATTTCTTTTTGGAAATCAAAACCCCTTGTTGAATTATGTTTCAGTGGAAAAACAAACATAGTTTGTGTTAGTATTTTGAAGTCATGAAAGGAATAGTTGATGGGTAGAAAAAATTAGAAATAGTGAAATGTAGAGAAAATGTAGAAATAGTAATTGAAAGAAGTGTTGTAGTTGTCTAGTAGATATTGTCTTGCTTTGTTTCTTTTTTGCTTGATTATAAATTATCTAATCGCCCTTATTTATATTAGTGACACCTTCTAAAGCATTTATGTAATTCTAAACTTATCTAGAAACATTTTATGGATAAACATCTAGATATTTTTGTAGTTCATTCTAGAATCCTTCTAAATAAGATTTTCTAGAATTTTATTTTGAGCATTCTCTAGTATTGAGTTTTCTCTCGTCTCGAGTCTTTTCTATTTTTGGGCTTTTTATTTTATAGTCCAATTTATATTATAACTATTATAACTATTTAATAGTTTGTCTGGTTTTGGTTAAGGAGAGTTTATCTTATTTTTGACAGTAAATTTTGACACTAAGCCAAGTTTGTTAACTCAAATGTAACATCATTTGATTCAAGGGGAATCAATTATCAAATGTAACATTGATCTAATGCTCAATTTATTGTCAGCTTTGCATGTATCAATGATGCTAAGTTCCATTCAGGGCAAATGAATAAAATAGATCTCTCCGATCATTCATAAATGATAGTCATAGTGTTAGTTGTTTCAGTTCCAACCAGGAGTGCTACAGTTATAACTTTATCATATGACACCCACTTAGGCCTTCTCCTGTTATAACTTCTTGTTTCCCATGAAACATGGGACATGATTACTGTGTGTGTATATATATATATATATATATAACCCTAAAGTTGTATATGGACTGAAGAAGTATTTTTCTAATTATAGTTGAAGATGTTAATTAAATTATCAGTCTAAAAAGCTTCAAAGGCAATAATACAAAAGTGTGTTTCCTAGCTTGTTGCATGACCAAAATTCCTTGTATTTCTCAGGGATGCCAAATAGGTAGAATTTTGGAGCTCAGCAACACAAGGTACAGTTCTGATATTGAGGTGCATGGTGCAAATGTTCTGCCATTTGCTACTGCTGATGTTCCTTCGCCTCCTTTGCATTTGTGTCCAGTGCACCCTTGCCAAGTTATTCAAGTAAGTTGCAAGCTTTGTGGAAGGTCCAATATTTCTACACTCTTTTGGTTTGGCTGCCTGAATATATTCTTGCTTTCAAAATTTTATAGGCTAAAGTGAACTCATACCAACAACATTCAGAAGCAAGTCCACTATATCGTAGGCCTTTCTATAACTTTTTAGAAGTGAAAGGGGTGACAGAAGACACAAATCCCGAGGAATGTTTAGCAGGAAAACTTGGCATTGATCTCAACTTGAAGCTTTGAGTTTAAATCTCTTTGATTTGACATGGAATCTTCGTTTAACTTGTTTCAGTTGTTAAGGCTTTTGTATTTTGATGTTCAGATATTCAGTTAGTATTTGGTTCAATTGTAATCTTAAGCTAAAATCTGGAATGGAGTGTTGAAATCCGGTTCTTCTGCAATCCTCCACTAAATTTTCCCTGTCTTCTGCTGGTAGATGTTTGGGAATAACACTATCCAAATAACGGATCTTTATGAGATTAGCATGTCACTACATATTCTACTAATAAAAGGTCTAATTTTGTTCAATTTTCATAAAATTTTCACTTCGCAAATGATTAAACGGAACGTTAACACACAACTCATCTCTAGCGTCACTGAAACTTGTTAAAAAAAATGACCCAAGTAAATAATTGAATCTTGACAATCTTAAAACATTTGTAAATAAAGTTTTGGACCAAATACAAACAATAAAAATTAAAAACAAAATATATCTGACTCAAAATAAAAACTACTTAATCTATGTCTAACTTATATTAACAAAATAAAATAATACTTTGCACCTAAATAAATTAAAAATCAAAACTTTCTATCCCTATTTTAGCTCTATCAAAATCAAACTAAATATTATTAGACCTAAACTAATAAAATAAGATTCAAACAAAATTATTAATAAAACCCTAAAATTTAAGTTTATCCCAACAAAACTCCTTCATAAACTTAAATTTTTTCATCCTTTATTTGGTTTTCCATATGTATCGCCCCGCATCAAGCTTGCTTCTTTAAACTAGTTTTGGATTCTTCTTTTTTCTTATGGTCCTCCTGTCTTTTACTTTGGTTGACATCTTTAATGTTTTGGACGACTTGTTCTTTATTCTGCCTATCTTTTCAGTAACCTCGACCAACTCGCTTCTAACCTTAAGTGATTTCTCAACAATCTTGGTCGACCTCTTAGCAACATTAGCTAACTTGACAAAAAATTTACTCATTAATTTTTTTTGTTATTTTAGTATTCAAGATTCTCATACTCTTCAACATCTTAGGCTCGAATAGGCTGCTACGTCGCAAGCAAACAACTCAACAACGACTACGGTTGTGAGTGGAAAAGGAAAAAAATGCTCTCAATGACATGTGGAGGCTAGGGAAGACGATGGTGAAGGTTGCATAGTTTTTTCCAAAAACGAGCGAAATGGGAAGCGTGAAAGGTATGAGACAAATTTATTCTACAGATTCAATAAATCTAAATATATCAAAACAAGCACATTTAAGCATATTCAGATTATAAGAAAAACGAAACCAGAAATACCAACCTCCATCCATTGTTGTATGCTTGCTTAGCTTCTAGTTTTTGAACTCTTGCTCTCAAAACACGATGGTGATGTATATGAAGTAAAGAGTAGGCTCAGTGACCAGATTATCCAAATTTATGTAGAACTCCAAAACTATCACAGAGTCCTTTAATGTTGGAAGAGTTTGTTGCGGGAATCACGACACATCCACGCACGTTTGAAAACAGTTTGAAAAAATGGACCACTTTCAAAAGGATCCTAACTGAAACTGAAGAGAAAATAAATGGGAAAGGATATAGCCATAAAAAATGGAGGAACTCTGTTGTAACCTCTCTACTGTATAAAGGCTAACATTCTCCCACTTGGTCCGTTTTATCCAACCATCAAACGTAATAAGAGACCAAATACACTACAAAAAAGTAGGGTATTACCGAAGGCCAGAAGCCCTCGGAAAATGCCAAAGGCCGTCGATAATGGGTGTTTACCGAAGGCTTATCGACGGCCAAAAATCCTTCGGTAAATCTCTTGTCGCTAACAATTACCGAGGGCTTTTGCCCTTCGGTAATTACCGAGGGCCAAAAGCCTTCGGTAATTACCGAAGGCCAAAAGCCCTCGGTAATTACCGAAGGGCAAAAGCCTTCGGTAATTACCGAAGGGCAGAAGCCCTCGGTAATTACCGAAGGGCAGAAGCCCTCGGTAATGGCCATTCGAGGGTATTTACCGAAGGGCAAAAGCCTTCGGTAATGACCTGCTTTGGGCATTTACCGAAGGGCAAAAGCCTTCGGTAAAATGCAGAGCAGGTTTCAGAGAAATCTGATTCCTGTGCAACCCACACCTGTATATCAAATTTCAATTACAAACAGACCTGCATATCAGTTTTCAAGCACATACAAACATGCATAATGTGCATCTCAAAGATGCAATCAATTATCAATATCCATTGAACATCAATTAATCGATAGAACATCCATTAATGTATAGATTATGTAATTATAGTTCAAATATAAAACAATGTAACAAAAGGATGTTCTAACATCCAAAGTCTGAAAATAGATCGAAGTAACACTGAAATGATATCAACTCAAAATGTTCTAATATCCAAATGTTTGTCTAACAAGTAATAAGAAAATGAAACCTATAATAAAATCCGAAAGAATACAGGATGCAGGTTTTTCAGACAATTTAGGGCCAGTAATTAACGCAGCACATGGTCCAAACAGAGCCAAATTTGCTATAACAAAAGAAGAAATTGACAAATCTGGCCTAAATCTATAACTCGGGGTCGTTGGGGGAAATAACTAGCTTTACTAAGTTTAAAGTTATTGCTCATCAATCTGGAAGTAGGATAATTATATTATTCTGAAAGTTGAGATGTGCACAAACAAAGGTGGAAGATTTGCACAAACAGATGTGCTTAATCTGATTCACTTATATTTGCTGAATCAATTGCTTAAAGTAGATGGTATAATGGTTGAAGGGGATGTCAAATTAAAGAGGAAAATTCAGGTCATGGCACATACTGAGATGTATTTTACAGAGCAATTGTAGTTCTAATGTTAGTGAAATATTTTGTGTCAACTTAAGAAGAGTTCAAAACTATGTTCAAACTCTGGATTAGCTCAACATTAACAATTCAGGGGAATTTAATCCTTCTACATCAATACATCCTTCTACATCAAGTAGTAAGATTAAAGATAAATCAATCCTAAGTTCAGTAATGAATTTGGGCATCATACTTTGCTTGAGCATGTGAAGAACAATATGCAATTTTGTAACACTACATACTAAAACAGAACTTACAAAAACAATGATTGAGTTCAGCCATTACCTTGAGATCAGAGAGACCAATCACAGCAGCACAGTCCAGTACTTTAGCAACACCAACTTCTACAATTGAAAGCAAACTTAACCATTTTAGACAGTTACATGTATGAAACTTTTATTTAAAGTGAACCATGGTCTACAATCATGAGAAATCAAAGTTGAATGCATCTTTACTTACTCACCACAGAAATACATTCACTTAATAAGACATTTATTCTTACAAAAGATAATTTAGGACAAATGAGTACCTTCAATCGTAAAAGGCTGCAAGAGGATATCACCTACAGCTCTAATTGCTGCTAATACAGTTCCACCTGTGGCCACCAAATAATCAATAATTATAAAATGTTTGCTGGACTGAACAGCACCAACATTCAACTCCAAGCAATGATTTCATTTCTAGATCATATTTTACAGAAATTACTTCCCCTAAACAAAGATTAGGCATCACTTTCCAAACCAAATCAAAGCAGTGGAACAATTACCAGTTTAAATTTACAGACACAGTTGAAACATTCTAACAGTCTTGTTCATGTGAGTATTACTTTCAACTTACTGTTGAACCTAAGTCTAGTACAACAAGATTCATGACCAACACATGCAACTACCTATATTCAAATTATGCAGTTATTATTGTTTCAGTAAAACTCACAGCATACAATTAAACTCAAGTGCAATCCCAATTTTCTCCTATAATTTTGCAAGTAAAACACTCTGCCTCATTATGCAGATTGGCAAAACAGTGTCACATTCTTGCTTTGAAACAACTCATCCCAAACTCCTCCAAGGTAACATTTTTGAGTAAATTATACTGTTGACATTCTGTCAAATTATAGACATTTTTCTTTCCTGCTTTTTCTATTTCACAGTAACTCTTCAATTGTTTAAAATGTCTTTTTCCTAGGAAAGGTTGTTTTAAACGTAAAGAAAATATCAACTTTCAGAAAAATATCTTATTTTTATACCCAGCAGTGATTAAAGCTAATGTCTTTGGGTATAAAGAAAGTAGAACTCAGTGTTTGATTTTGTTCTGTATTGTTAATTGAAAAGGATAATATTCGTTTGGTAATAATATATTGTAAAGATCCAATATTAGATTTAGATAAAGAAGGTTCAAAAACAGATTTAAAAACCTTTGGTAGTGAGCTTTAAACCTCAAATCATACGACTGGGTTCAGGCTTAGAATTATCCATCTTTGCTCAATGGAGGATATCCTGAATATACTATTTTTAAGAGAGAATAAGTCCTCCATCAAGGATGGAGAATATGTCTACCATCAATCCTTGTTTTGATTGATCTACATTTTAATTAACTGAGACTAAAAAAAGGTTGTGACTGAAATCAAGTTTTAATGCACTATATGCAGTGCAACTTACTTATAAGGTTATAGGTATTAGCTACAGGACAGAGATATCAGTGTCCATGTAGGACATGCTTACCTTCAGGTGTCATCAAGAGGTTTTCAAATTTTAATTATTTTTCTTCCCTCCCCAAATGGTGTTATAGGTGACAGGTTTGATGGTAAGAAGTTCCATTGAACCAAGCCCAATATGGAAAGGTGACACTGTGACATATTGGCCTAAGCCAATGTCTCCACTACGGACACACACACCAAACATTCCCAATCTGTTACTCATAACTGTCACTCTGAATTCCAATTTTCATCTTCTCTCTTTCTTTTTATACCCATAATTCATAAACAAACCCTTCCAATTAGGTTTCACATATTACTTTATAAGGGGAACTTTGTATTTTACTTATATATTTATATTATGTTCCTCTTCCCCATCACATACCAATCAACACAAAATCTTCTATCCACCTTTCCTTCTCAACACAATTCAAAAGTGATTTTCAAATCTTTTAAAATTGTCTATCAAGAAATAATATTCCAGTATATGATATCTCCAACTCAAACTCCTCTTATGGGGATTGCTCTTGCAAGGTTAGTTTTTCTCACACATTTCCTTTTGCCCTCTTTTTTCAGCATAACTAAAGAGTTCCCCTGTTGAAGAGGGGGTGAGAAAAGGAATCAGGAACTTCTTATTTGATGTTACATACACCTCACTGAGCATTACTCCCTGCTGAAATATACTCGGTCTTATGAAAGTTATTCTTCTATAATGTGCAATAATAATTGATTCTAGATTTCATTTTACCAAATCTAATTCTGGTAACAATCTAAGGCATGCCTTGTTTTGATATGATGGATGACCTCAATGATGAAGGTGGTTTCTCTCATGCTCCGGAATATCTAACATATGGTGTTCACATGAAACAAATAAGGTGGTGTGGCATCCTTCAGGTGATTTTTATAATTTTTTCCACCTCATTTTCTATTAGAGTATATTTTAGCTGATTAGTCTGATACAAAAGTATGGTTCTGGTTAATTGCAAATGTTATATGCTTTTGAACATTTAGTTGTTCAAATTTCAGCCTAGTGGGGGCTTCCATACTTGCTGTTTACTTGGCTTTACTTTATGGAATGTATGTTCCAGACTGGCAATTCACTGTCCATAATCCAGACAGCATATACAATGGAACAACTTTAACTGTAAGCTTCCCGTTGGTTGTCTCTGATACTCTCTGTACACTCATGAAGGGGGAATACAAATTAAACACTATTCATACTCTCTCTGTATACAGTCTCTCTTTTATCCTTCTACATCAATACTTTTATCCTTCTACATCAAGTAGTAAGATTAAGGGTAAATCAATCCTAAGTTCAGTAATGTGCTTAATTCACTCCTTCTATTGTATCAATTATTTGTATTAAAAGAATTACATTATTGAGGTACTATTATTATTAAACAGAGAAATAACCATGACATGAATGAGATGTGCAGCAAAAAGAGAAGGAGCAAAATTGCATTTATTTGTTTCACTTTCCATCATACAAAAAACTAACACTTCTAAATATCATACAAACATTACCCAGTAGCAAATTTCAGCAATCACTAAACAAGTAACTGAAAACCATACTGACAAAGACGAAATGAATGCATGAAATTAAATTTGTGATGACTTGAGGAAGTAAGTACCTGGTTGAGGCTCCAACACCTGTTTGAAATAAGTGCAGAATGATTGTGAAAACTTAGGCAAACTGAACAACTCACTATGCTCCACCACCAGCTGCAACAGCAAATCACCTACAAGTATTATTGTTGTTGATAGCCATCACTTTCCAGACCAAATCAATGCACTAGAACAAGTACCAAGAGAGTGAGGTGTTGGGTTAACTTCAACAACACTTTTAAACCATTCAATCAATATCAAACTTCATTTCTAATAAACACTTTTAAGTAAATTAAAAACCACATAAGCTCTACAACCATACAATTCAAATAAGTAATGAGAATTAAAAATGAGAATCAATTAACAGTTAGCCAAACAATATGTTGAAACATATTTTTTTGGTGCAGGGAGAGGAACTGAAGCTCTTCTTCCTCTGCTCCAACTCTCCACTTCACTAAGGATTGTCACATTCTTTCTTTCACAATGAAGAAAGCATCAATTAATCTCTGGCAAAGCAATGAAACCAGACATGTTGTTATCACTTCTCTTCCTCTGGTTGCATAGATTTTTACTTATATGTCTACTTTGACTAAATCCAAATAAGAAAACAAAGTCCTGTAGACTAGTTGCCTTTCAATATATATATATCCCTCCATAACTTTTGAACCAACGAAAACACTATTGGTTGCTTAAGTAATAGAAAAAAACCTCTTCCTAACATGACATACAATTCTTACTACCCTTGTGCATGTTATGATCTTTACTTGAGTGCATACAATCTGTATAAACATTTTTTTGGACTAATCTTAATTGCTCAACTTCCTGCATTTGGTCATCTTTTATGAAATAACTTTTATGAATATTGTACTAATTTAATCCATAATGGGATCTCTAACATTCTTCGTATATATGAATATTCTAATTAGGCAAGGGCTATCAATCTGATGCACTGTATATGGCCTAAATTTTCAGTGACGAACAATGCACCATCACACTTCAACCTAATATCTCTTCCTTCCACAAATACACTACATTCTGTTCTTAAACCTTCATAATTCATGTAAATCATTCATATAATTTGGTTGATCAACTTATATTATACTGTATATATATATATATATATATATATATATATATATATATATATATATATATATATATATATATATATATATATATATATATATATATATATATATATCGATATAGACGTTACAATGTGCAAAATGACTCAAAAGAATGAAATAGATTACAGAGGGAAATATCTATAAATTCTCAATCTTTTCGGTACTCAGTTAATGTTCTATTTGACCTTTTCTTTCTGTCCCTATGCCATTGCAATTACTTGTATCCTTTTAAGTGCATATTTTGATCTGACTTTTCACCTCATACACGCATTTTTAGTATGTAATTCCAAGCTAAAAGAGAAAACTGATTACTCTGACAATATAATTTTAGATCAAGTTACCCTTTTGTTGGGTCATGATTGGTGCTAATCAAGTCATCCTAAATAGTAGCAATTGCAGCATTTCAAGTAAACTATAGGAACCTACTGTTACCTTAACCTGTTATTATGCATGTATTCTCCTTTTGAAAGTTGTATCTTTTATAATAATAATAAGCATCTACATATGGCTTAACAAGGTGTTTTCAATATTCTTTTGAGACAGAATAATATCGGTACATTGTTGTTAAAAACAAATGCAGTGTGGACAAATAAGCAAAGACTTTAGCCGTATCCCTCACGGGTGTTTACCTTCCAATTCCATGTCTTTTTCCCTAGCACCACTAAAATTGCAATAATTTTCCAATGATATTTATTGTTAAACAAAATCTCCAATGCGAATATCAGGCAATACACACATATTCAGGTTAACTCACACATGCATCACAAACAGGGCAGCCACCAAAAAGGTACATAATTTCAAGCAATAATTTGAACTAATAACTCACCTCTACGGTAGCCACAACCCTCCGATACCCTCTGTCGCGCAACCCTTCTCATGCAACGAAAGGTACTTCGTCACACAACCCCTGGATTAGCCTCCCTTGGCAACTACAAGCTCTGTCCACGCCGCGACAACACCTCTTGACGCAGCCAACCCACCGTCGTAAAGAAATAGCAGCTCGACAGGTTGAGAATCAATGGCAATGATGGTTTCGGATGGTGAACGACAGAGGGAGGTAGAGCTTAGGGCACGGTATAGTGGAAAGCGGGGACGGGAGTTAGGACAGGCTTTTCGGAAAGTATTCGGAAAAATGGAAGAGGGAAATCCCAAATTCAGATTTCATTAAGTAAATGCATATACCGACGGCCAAAAGCCTTCGGTAAATCGTCTGTGTAATACCGAGGGCCAAAAGCCTTCGGTAATGACCAACTTTAATGACCGCCGGAAAATCCTTCGGTATTATGAATTTTACCGAGGGGCAAGCGGCCTTCGGTAAATTTCCTTCGGTAATCAATGATTTTGTAGTAGTGATATATGAATCATTGTGATAGTCCCTTTAATAATGAATATTATCTCCCATGATCATGATGT
The DNA here is from genome assembly GCF_029865625.1 of Vigna umbellata. Lineage (NCBI taxonomy): Eukaryota > Viridiplantae > Streptophyta > Magnoliopsida > Fabales > Fabaceae > Vigna > Vigna umbellata. Next base: position 12,426,643 of record NC_142165.1, on the reverse strand, counting down.
ATTAAGTCTCACATCACAAGCTCTTAATTCTAATGAATAAACCATATGTCTATTCTAGGTCACAATTAAATGAGTTTTCTCAAAGTAACTAATTATGTGCACAAAATAATTGAGAAAACATTAAACTGAATAAGAGTTTTATCAAAATGAAAGTACTTACAATGATTGTCATATCATGGAACCAAGTCCCATTCGCGTTACATGATCCTTAAAATTTTTTGGTAGCATGTCTTTAGTTAAAGGATCAGCAATCATCAACTCAGTGCTATCGTGCTCAATGACCACTTTCTTTTCTTTAACATGTTCTCTTATGGCTAGATATTTAATATTGATGTGTTTACTTCGACTTCTACTTTTATTATTCTTAGCCATAAAAATAGCAACAAAGTTATCACAATACAACTTCAATGGCCTAGCAATTGAGTTCACAAGTCTAAGCCCAGATATAAAACTCTTCAACCACACACAAGTAGCTTCTAAACAAAGCTAGCATGAAAACATAGCTAAATGTAGATTTTTTGGTATCAACACAACCAGCAAGTCTGAATCAGAGTAGCTTACCACTTCCAAATTATCAGTTTGTCTATACATGAGCATGAAATATTTTGTTCCTTGAAGATATGTCATTACTTTCTTTCCAGCTTTCCAATGGTCAACACCTGGATTACTTTGATATCTTCCTAAAACTCCAACAAATGCAATATCAGGTCTAGTACAAACTTGAGCGTACATAAGATTTTCGACAGTTAAAGCATATGGAATGTGTTTCATCTGTTCTCGCTCAAGATTAGTTTTTGGGCATTGACTTAATTCAAGTTTGTCACCCTTTACAATGGGAGCTACACTTGGTGAACAATCTTTCATGTTAAATCTCGCTAAAACTTTGTTGATCTAGATCTCTTGAGACAAACCCAAAATACGTTGAGATCTTTCTCTATGGATCTTAATGCCTATGACATAAGATGCTACACCCATATCCTTCATATCAAAGTTTTTTGAGAGAAATTGCTTCACCTCATATAACATACCCTTGTCATTAGTGTCAAGCAAAATGTCATCAACATATAAAACAAGAAAACAAATTTTGCTCCCACTAACCTTCTGGTATATACATTGATCCATGATGCTTTCTTCAAAACCAAAAGAAGATATAACTTCATGAAATTTTAAATACCATTGGCGTGAAACTTGTTTTAATCCATAAATGGACTTATTAAGCTTACATACCAAGTGTTCACTATTTCTAGAGAAAAATCTTTCAGGTTGTTTCATGTAAACCTCTTCCTCTATATCACCATTAAGGAATGTTGTTTTCACATTCATTTGATGTAACTCAGTCAAAATGAGCTACTAATGTCATGATTATTCGGAAAGAATCCTTCTTAGATACAGGAGAAAATGTTTCCTTATAATCAATTCCTTCTCTTTGAGTGAATCCTATGGCAAAAGGTCTCGTTTTATATCTTTCAATGTTACCTTGAGAGTCTTTCTTAGTTTTAAAGACCCATCTACATCCAATGGGTTTTACACCATTAGGTAACTCAACAAGATCCCATATTTGATTAGATGTCATAGAATCCATCTCATCTTTCATAGCATTATGCCACAAATTTGATTCCTTAGAACTCATGACTTGTGAAAATGTTTCAGGATCATTTCCGACTCTAATATTATAATCCAATTCATGCAAATACACTTCATAATACACTTCATATATATATATATATATATATATATATATATATATATATATATATATATATATATATATATATATATATATATATATATATATATACACACACACACACACACATATACATAAAGCAACTAACATGTGTTGAGAACGAAAAGACAAGCCTTAATTAAAAAACCAGAAGCAGCAACATGCTTTCAACCTAACGCGTATGTATGCAAGCAAAGAAGAAAATAAAAACTAAAATACATACATTTCTGATAGATGCCCAAAATGAAATGCAAAATCAAAAAGCACTTCGATCATTTGCCACCTTCATATGGGTCCAAACAAAGCGTATAAACGCAAACCCAAAATAATATCTGAGGGTTTTAGCATTAAAACATGAAAGGCTTCATTTCATCACAAAAACTTCACACAAAAACTTTCTTCTTTCTACCCAGTTTCAAACAATTGTTAAGATTAAAAACGCAATACGCAAAGGAGTGAATTAGATAAGGCAAAGGATGATCATGCTCTAATACCAAATGAGACAAATTTATACTACAGATTCAACAAATCTAAATATATTAAACAAGCACATTTAAGCATATTCAGATTATAAGAAAAGTTGAAATAGAAAGACCAACCTTCAGCCATTATTGTATGCTTGCTTAGCTTTTAGTTTCTGAACCCTTGCTCCCAAAACACGATGGTAATGTATATGAAGTAAAGAATAGGCTCAGTGACTAGATTATCCAAATTTATATAAAACTCCAAAACCATCACAAAGTCTTTTAACGCTCGAAGAGTTCGTTGTAGAAATCACAGCACATCCACACACTTGAAAACGATTTGAAAAATTGAACCACTTTTAGAAGGATCTTAACCGAACTGAAGAGAAAATAAATGGAAGGGAATATATCATAAAAAACGGAGGCATTATGTTGTGACCTCTCTGCTGAATAAAGGCTAACAAGGTACGTTGAAAATTTCACTCTTTTGAAAAGTTGCTAAGAATTTCAACTATGGTTCCTAGTAACAGTCGTCGTTATTTGTGAATTCCATGAAGTTTTAACATTCACCCGTTATTATTTTTCATTTTAACGATAATTATACTTAAAACCATCATTAAAAAAATTGTTTATTTCAAAAACACTTTTTTTTTTCATATGACGCGTTGGTGATAAATGTCGTTGATTTGCATCATGGAGGCCCTTTAATGATGGTTGACTTTCTTAGTTCGAAAGTGGTATATTGGTGCACTTCTAACTTATATGTAAACTTGGTTGAAGAGCGGGAGGAATAAAAGTTCACATAATCAAGAATATAAGGTTAATTTTGCAGCTACCACTTAGATGCATAGTTTATGTTAAATAAAATGTGAACAAGTAATGTAAAAGTCAATGGATACACAAATATATTTTATAGAATAAGGATGAAATATTGCAATGCATCACGAAGAATTTTTTGAATTATTTTTGTATCTATTAATTGTACATATCTTATAAATGGGGTTGAAATATTTTGAGTACTATTATAGTTATAATATATCTTATTGTTAATAAAATAATAACATTTACATCACATTTTAGTAGGTTTGATGTAGATATTGTTCTTTTTAATTATAGAAATGGCACAGTAAATTTTTTCACCTTAGATATATTAGATATATTATGTATAAATGTTAAATTAGTAATGTAAACATCTTAGCATTAACGTTAAAGTATTAATTGAACCGATTTCTATTAATTAGATTATTATATTCTTTCATGATTTAATTATACAGGTTATAAGATGCTATAGAAAAAAGAAACGATAACCTTACCGTAATTGCAATTAATTTTAATTTTAGTAGTTTAAAATCATATATTGTAGTTTATTTCCATAAAGAAATGTGATCTTTTTAAATTCTGTTAGCCTCAAGATTGTGTATTTAAATAGAATTGCATCGGAGAATCCACATCTTCAAGCAGCAGGAGGCAGTGTATAATCTACCGCAGTAATCATGCAAAGTAAGTATTCTTTTAACCATGGTGGGGCTGGTCGCGGTACTTCAAGAAGAAGGGGTCGAGGATCTCCAATGGCAGAACTTGAAGAGTCGGCCAGACAGGAAAGAAGGGAAGAGGAATATTCAGAAATGATGAATGTATGTGAACACTGTGTAGCCTTGCAAAACAATATGATCTTGCCATCACCGTATTTTCAAGTTCTTTCAGGTCTTCCACCACCCATAAATAATCATCAAGGTTTCAATATTCAGGTACGTTCAAATCTTCCACCACCAAGAAATAACCCTCAGGATTTCAATATTCAAGTACGTTCAAGTCTTCCGCCACCCAATCCTCAGGGTTTCAATATTCAAGTACGTTCAAATCTTCCACCACCCAGAAATAACCCTCAGAGTTTCAATATTTCAAATCTTCCACCATCCATAAATAACCCTCAGGGTTTGAATATTCAAGTTTTTTCAAGTGTTCCACCACCCACAAATAACCCTCAAGGTTTCAATGGCAACAGGCCCTCCTACAGGTAAGAATTCTTTAGACTTCACCAAGAATCAGTTTCTTGTGTAACAATTCTTATTAAACCCTAAACTCAATATATCTGACATTGCTGTGCCACCTAGCCAAGTTTTGCTTACTAGCCAAGTTGGGAATGTGCAACCTAGCCAAGTTATCAATGAGCAACCTAGCAAAGTTGGTTATGTTCAACTTGGCCAAGTGAGGAATGCGCAACCTAGCCAAGTGAGAAATGTGCAACCTGGCCAAGTGAGAAATGTGCAACCTGGTCAAGTTACTCAAGTAAGTGTCTGGAAGGTTGAATATTCTTTCTGTTTTGTTTTAGCTAAATATGAAAATGTTTCTTTCTGGTTTTGTAGGGTAGAATGAGGTCACAACAACCTTCAGAATCAAATAGACAACTTCCTGTACCTTTCTATGACTTCTTAGGAGTGGAGAATTCGGAGCAGGTCACAGATCCTCGTGAGAGACGTGAAGAAGGAAAATGAAAAGATGGCATTGATCTGAACTTGAATATCTGAGTGTAACTACTTTCATTATAAGAAAATCAAGATATTACTCTGCTGAAATGTTCATTTAGTTATTGGTTTCAATTGTTAAGGATTTTCATTTGCAGAGTTTAGGGTTAGCAATTAGGGTTAGGTTATATGTTTGGTCCAATTGGGATTTAATTCTTGAAACAGTGTTAAAGTTCTGTCTTTGTATTCTAGAAATGTTTGTGAATAATGGGATCTTTCTTCTTGTTTAAAAGAGACTTAAGAACTGACATATATTAAGAGTGTATGCAGGATAGTTATTTTAATTTGCTTAAAGATCTGATATGAAAACTGATAGAGTGGCCAAGAATTGTTCTGGTTATTAGGTGGAATCTGTCAAAAAATCAAGGTCTGTTACTGTATGTATTTTTAGTGACTAGGATATTTGATTTATCTATTAAAATATATATACTTCAAATTTAACCTAACATTACACTCTCATCAGTTTATAAACAAAAATTATAGTTATTCATGTATTTTTTGAATTAAATATTTGATTTATCTTTTAAAAAATTAATGTTAAGTTTGATTTAATTTTTTAAAATTGATTATAAAATAAAAAATGATCATTACTTATATAGTTTAAATTAGTTTTATCTTTCACATATAATTTTGAAAACACTATGCTTTTATATATAGATATGGACGGAAACATGTATATCTGAACCAAAGTCTAAATTAATAGTATCTTTTACCAATAATTTATATATAAATCAATAAAACTCTATCATTAATCATTATCCAACTAAAGATATATATAAATCAATAAAAAATCGTATATTTTGAACAATCATGTTGTTTTATTTCCTGCATATCACTACAAATGTTGTGAAAAAAAAAATTTATCTATCATGCAAATTTTAGGATGGAAGAGATTGTAATATTTTGTAAGTCTCTTAGTTTCAATTATTCTGATATTAAGTGTATTTAACATTTACCTTACTTATCATTAATATATTTCAATTAAGACAAGGTTTCATATTACCTACTTTAAAAAGTTAAAGAAAAGTTTTGAGCACTAATTTGTTGTTAGATTTTTCATGATTAATTGTTCAAATGTTTTGACAAGAGATTTGTAAAAACCATTGGTTTGAGTAACTGGTGAACAAAACCATAAACGGAATTCTTTTATTAATGTTTTTTTTAAATTAATACATAAACGTTCATATTTGAAATTTATATGTTATGTAAATATTATTATTTTTTTATTTTTATATTTTATAAGACATACAATTAGTATTCAATAGGAAAAGAATTTTATCACATTACATTTTACTGAGGTAGTCTTAAATATTAAATTTTAGATAATCTTTACTTATTCATTACCACATTTTTTGTTTATTAGTATTTATTTAATTTATACGTGTATATACATTCACATAAAAAATCATATATATATATATATATATATATATATATATATAAATTTATTAAATCTAATAAATATATAGTATTTAATTGATGCATCATTAATATTATAAAGTATTGCACTCTATTTAATGGTAACATGTTTTTATCATATGAAAATTAAAAGCCATAAATATATACATTAAATGTAACAAAAATTATAAATGTAATTCTTAATGACATTGATAAAATTATTATACAGAGTAATTAATAAAATATAAAAACTATTTTTTATATATTTAATTAAAGATTACATTAATAACATTAAATCCTACATTAATGCCAACATGATGATATGTCACGACTAACACATTACACTTTCTCATCTAAAAATCAGCAATTCATATTATTATTATTTCTTTGTTCTTTTTCTGTTCTTTTTCTCTTACTGCAACTTCAACACTACGAGTCTTTGCATGCTGCTTCCACATGTTACATTTACCTTAGCCATCACCACCTTTTGCACTTTGTCGCCATGTTAATCACAATACCATTAACCCATTTATTGTCATCAATATGCAACGTAAACACCACGCGCATCACTACGTCACCACCGCGATGCAAATTCACTCTGCCATGTCTTTTCTCGATAAAATCAAGAGATTCCGTGTTGTTTTTTTTATTACAGACAACCTCACTGTTCTGAAAATGTGACCACAACGTAGTGTAGTCTTGCCATTGGAGACAAGAACTAAAAGATGGAAAAGGAGATAAACGAAACAGAAGAAGTCTCTCCCACAGTGGGAGATGAGATTTCGTGGCTTTGCCTGAACATAAACATAAACAAATTGCATATATGTTTGACATGATTAAGGAAAAAAAAACTACATCTTTTTATGCTAAAAGTAGAACCCTTTTGACACCAAGAACACAGAAAGAAATGAATTACTGGGCAAGAGAAGAAAGGAAGAAAGAAAGAGAAAACATGGCTACTTTGTTTCTGCCATAGTTGAGTGAAAAACCAGGTTAAAACACAGAAACTACTAACTGTTATTGCTTTCATATTTACATATACATGAGAAATTGTCTATAAAAGAAGACCAGATACACATAGTTTAGTTGCTAGATACAATTCTTGGATGTGTCTTGAATGAAGGCTTTGAAGCTGGCAGCATCACAAATGATTCTGAGCACACCATGCTGATGCTGGTATCCGAACTCATCTGCAGATTTGTTGAGAAATTCAACAATGGTGGGATGCTTAATGAGTTTGATGGGCACCCATATCTTCTCCATCATTTTTTCCTCTTTGCCCACAAGCACTGGAACATACCCTTTGCGACCTTCTTCCATTGTTGTCTGCTTTTCACTCTTGTATTCACTCCAAAACCTTGTATTTATACACGTCTCTTCACTTTGATGCTGATATATGCGTTGATGAATTTCAACACTAAATAACAAATCTTTCTGGCGTGCAATTGGCATCTTCTATGGCATGCCCCAGTCACAATTTAATGTTCATCAAATGCAGACTTAGAATGTACAAAAACTAATAATTAACCGTGTCTGTTTTTTTCTTTACTTTTATTATTGCATTAAATATTTTTTTACACTATTAAAAATATTTTATTTACTTCTTTAATGAAGCCTTTTTTCTCCTAATTAATCACAATTTTAGAGATAAGATTTGAATCTAAAATTATCTATTGAGAGATACTTGTCACATTTCACTTGGGTAATTTGTTGATACAGGCACTTTGTTTCATGTTTAAAAAACTATTCTTTGTAATATAGCCTGTGTACATGTAATACTTGCACATGCTTGTTATAGATCAAAAATATTTTTAAATGTTATCGTGTTCATCAAGTGATACTATATTATTTTATTTTTATTCTTATTATAATAAGATATGGAAAGGTTATATTTTTGTGAAAGTGTTCACAAATTTTCTAGTCTAATTATAACTTGTTTATGTTCTTATTTTTTCATTTTTCATTTGCTTTAAATTTTAAAACTTTTACAAAAATATTAAAAATAGTGTCAAACATACTTTTAAATTTATTGATATCTTTTTAATGTTTCTGAAATATCACGCAATACAATAATATATTTTAATATATCTTGATTATTTACATCATTTCACGTCTTTCAGTATAAATGTCAATTTAAAACACATTTTTAAACATGTCAAAAAAATTAATATCATTAAATTAAAATAATAATGTTTATTTATTTTTAAAGTTTTAAAATCAAAAATGTATAAAAGTTTGAATAATATTAATTTCCATTTTGTTTATATTTTATATAATTTTGAATGTAAAGTATATTTTTTGGTGAGATTTTTTCTGGACAGATACAGAAATGGAAGGGATGGAGCAACCACTTTTGAGGCCAATTCTATGTAGTATTTAGAAACAGAGTACAGTCCTCTTTTTATTATGATATTTTTACTCTTCTGTAGTTTCTCGTTTTTGTTTCTTTTAGCTTTTTTCTTTGTTCTAAACCGTACTTTGGACTACTTTTTATAAAAGAGTTAGAATATTCCAAGTATTTTCCATTTAATATATTTATTTATTTAATGAAAAGAAAATACTCCTGAAACTTCAAATCAAGAAAGGTTAGGGTAATTTTAAAATCTACCAAATATTTTAAGTAATGCCTCTATGATAAAAACAAACAAATGGTGTTTTATGGTACTTTGTCACAATCATTATGATGTTGACAGACATATTCTCACTTAATATATGAACCTCCTAACTATATCAGAGGCTGCATGCATGCCTGCCAGCGGAAATATCAAAAATTGTAAAAGTATATATATATATATATATATATATATTTGAAACTAAGGAAAAAAAATTGGGTAACCTAATTCTTCATATCAAACTAATCACTGTAGAAAAGTTATTAAATAATAACTAATTTTAGGGATTACAAATGATTAGTCATCATCAATTTAGATACTAATTTATAAATTAAAAATGATTGATAACTAACCTAAAAGATTTGATGGACTAATAGGTCAAAATAGAATTAAATTGAAAATTAAGGTGGTTGTAGTTCAATAGAAAATACTAAAAAGAAATATATAAGATTAATGGAGGATTCTTTCATCCAGGAAACTAAAAAACTGAAAAAAGAAGATATAAATCTTTTGTTCAAATTTGTGCATAGGATATTCAAAAGTAAATAACTATTCTTGATAATAGAACTAACCAAACTGAGAAATAAATCAAGAGGATTATTTTTTCTCTAATCCTGACATAATGCCCTGTAGCATTTAGTTTCACTTTGCCAATAATATAAGAGAATTTTTTTTTTCACTTAAATAATATACATCTCCACCAAATGTAACTAATTAAATATATTGTACTCATTGAGAAAACTCTTTCAAATTACTCTTAGATTGAACAACAACAAAATTTAAAGGTCTCAAAATATTTCATATTAAAAGGTATTGACTCTAATACAAACTTATAAATATGAATTCAAAGTTATATTCATTTATTGATGAAAAACAAAACTGTGTGTCATCTATTTACAAGGTACAAAAGAAATAGTAAAATTATATGCACACCAAAAAAAATAGAATACTTGAGAGATATAATCATTACTAATTACAAATAAAATTTGATAATTGTTTATAGAACTTAAACTCTTAACTAAATCTCAATAAATACTTTACATACTCCTCTCTACATGGCAGTTTCATGCTTATCTGAAAGCGGAAAAGTAACTAACAAAATAATATAATTATGACTATTGGTAGAAATATTTTATCTTAATTAGATTTTGTTTGATCATGAAAATGGAATGAAAAGGATGAAAATAGAGAATAAAATAAGTTGAGAACAGGAGAAAAAAAACTGAATGTTTATAATTATTTAAGAGTATAAATAATGAAGAAATAAAGAGAAAGTATTTTGAAAGGTGTTGTATACTTTAATTGTTTTGATAGGAAATAAAAGTATTAATAGAAGATAAAAATAGTATAGTGGATCCTACTATTTTAAAAACTTTTTTCTAGAGAAAATATAGTATGGCATATCAATGTCTTGATTCAAATTCAAATGTGAATAGCTTCATTGAGTATGTTTTATAACACCATAATGTAGATAATGTAGTGTAACAACAATACAGACAAAGTTGCAAGATTTTTAAATGATAGCTAAAAAGGAATATAAGGCATCAAAAATCAAATCAATGTTTCAAAAGGAATTACTACAATCCTCGAAAACTCAACCAAAAGGAGAATTGAATTTAGGTTTAATAGGTTCGGAGGTCCCTATATTTGCGGGTTTGTTTCACTTGGGTCCTCCTATTTTAAAAGTGATCAATTAGGTCCCTAATTTAACAAAATTGAGTCAATAATATCCTTTCCGTTAAATGCAAGGGAATCTGAATGCAAATTAAAAATTGCAGAAATTGCCACTTATTAAGCTCAAACTCTGCCATCTGCAAATAAAATGATGCCTCAGCATGCCACCTGTTTAATTTGTATTCAGATTCCCTTGCATTTAACGGAAAGGGTATTATTGACTCAATTTTGTTAAATTAGGGACCTAATTGATCACTTCTAAAATTGGAGGACCCAAGTGAAACGAACCCGCAAATATAGGGACCTCCGAACCTATTAAACCTTAAATTTACTAGCTATAGAATCTTAAAAGTTTAAAGCGAATTATATTCATGTATTTCCAAACAAAAAAAGTCATGTTTATAAAGTTATATACTAGATAGGCCTTTGTGAATGTAAAATAGGCACCTATTAGTCACACGACTCAAAGCTCTTAACCAATTTATTGGTCACATCAATAGTTTATCTCACCAATTAATAGACTTTTAATGTAATTAATAGTTTAAAATGCAAACCAACTAAATTAAGTCAGTGATAAATAAAAATTCATTACAAATAATATAAATAAAATATATAAATAAGGTAGACTTTTATAATAATTTTTTTATTTCTATTTGATACCTTTGCACTTATATATTTATTACCTTATATCTGAACAATTCATGATAGATAGGAGAATGAATAGAATACATTTGAGAACGAAAAAATTGGAGATAGAAGCGACTAGAAGACCCAACTATTTAGAAGTTGAGAGTGCTCGACCGATCTTGTAGAAACATTTTGACACTAATCATGGGATCAAGTAAGCATTTATATTACAATGGTAACTACAAAGAACATGATGACTAACATAATGGTGGAAGAGGCATCGGTAAGGCAAAATGTGGACCTTATGGTGACGATGAGAGAAATGTGGAGAGAAATGGATGTGATGAAGAATAAGTACGAAGAGAAGTTGAAGGCCTTGTCCACCAATAGTGCATTTATAAGGCGGGATAGGGGAATGAGAGAGCTTGTACCTTCTACCCCCATTCAACTCAAGCTAACCAAATAGCTACATAATGAGTCAAATTGATCTATTTAAGAAAACAACATCAGCGGAAGCAAACATCATTAATTGTTCACCATTGTCACATTGAACACGATGGAAACGCATCCATTCACTACATACATCACGAATACTTCGTTGCTTGGAAATTGGAGGATGTTAGTGTTTAAGAAGTATGACGGGTCTAGCAACCTGGACAAGCACATCAACATGTTAGCCACTCAAATAGTGTTATACACGATGAACAACGCCATCTGGTATAAATTCTTTCCCACTTCGTCAAAGGGTGCAACACTAAGATAGTTCACTCGCCTTTCAACCAACTCAATTGACAATTTTGCCACAATTCAATTGAGATTTGATTCTCAATTTGCAACCAGCACACCACATCACATGACCTCCATATTCTTAGTCAACATCAAACAAAGGAAGATGAATCCCTCTAGACATTTTCACCGATTTGAAAAGGTACCCTACAGATCAAGAACATGAGTCCTAAGGTGGCTATGCATCACATGTTAATAGCGTTACGACTGGGGTGGTTCATCAACAGCCTATGCATGCAACCAGTTTAAGACTAGAATGAACTAAGGCAACAAGTAGCCAAGTTCATGTAGATGGAGGAGTTGAGAGATTTTTGGAAATAGATGCGATCAGAGGTCGCAGACAAAAAGAAAGGAACAAATGAAAAATTGTTCAAGAAGAATCTTGGTTCGTAATCCAAATAGCAAATCAAGGGACCATGCTTTCATCAATACACAGTACTGAATGTTCCTCGTGGTAAGATCCTCGAAGAAGCCCTCAACACAGACTTGTCACCTCCACCCAAGAAGAAATCCACTCCCTCGAATGTGAATGGTAACAGACATTTTCTATACCACCGCAACCTAGGTCACACCACTAAAAAGTGTGTGACCTTGAGAAATAAGATAAAAGAGTTTATTCAAGTGGGAGACTTAAAGAAGTTTGTTAGGGGAGACTACTTGGATAAAAGTCCACTGCATAGGCAAAGCCTGCATTGGAGCCCCCAATGAACAGTGCTGAGAACCAATTAGTGTAGGGAGTCACCCATAAGAAGAAGTCAAAGCAGAAGTAGAAGTTGTGACCGCCCATTGAGAGGTGTGATCAACACTATTTCAGGAGGTTTTGTTGATGGGGGACATACCGCATCAACCTAAAATGAAAATATTTGAGTGTTCAAAACCTACATTTGGTAAAAAAGAGAATCAAGAGCATGCTTCCCATCATCTTCTTAGAAAAAGATTTATGGCGGTTGACCCCAATCAAGGCCACAAGGTCATATCAACCAAGTTGGTCGATTATGCTATAAGCAAGATCCTAGTTGGCCAATGCAGCTCGATCAATATTCTTTACTGGAAGACGCTTCTCATGATGGACATAGTTGAAGATTGTAGGATTCTTAGGGGAACCGTCGATACTCATAATTACAAAACCTGCATATTCGATTCAGTTCTGGAAGGGATAATCGAGAGGTCAACACATCATACAATGTGTTGATTTTTCAACTATGTTTGAATGCCTTGGGAACCATAGTGTCTCCCCACACTTGGGAACGAAGTTTCCTTAGGAAGGAAGGAAGAATTTGTACAGTACACAAAGATAGTCAATGAGTATTATGTTGTAAGATTGAATATTATGCCATATCATCCATCTAAGAAGGTATGTCGAATGGAGGTGGTCACGGTTGATCTAAAGGATCTAACCAACACATGACAATGGAGTCGCAAGGATAAACAAATAAATAAAGAATAGGCAAGGATAAACCATTCTACTGAAAACCAATTTGAACAATAAACAGAAACAAATAATAATCATATTCGAAAAACAATAAAGACTTTGTTAATCGCACTAGACGTTAATTAATCAATCATGTTTGAGATCGACAATTGATGACTGATCAATGGTGAATTATTTATGATTATATATGACTAGTATATGCATATTGTACATATTATGGAGTGACTAACCAAAATCTTCTTACATTACTTCTGTTATATACTTGGAAATAAATTCACTTTTAGATGTTGTTTTATTTAGTTTTTCTTTTTCTTTTATTTTAAGTTGTGGTTAGGAAAAAAAGCATGAAACAAACAAAATACTAAATTTGGTAGGGTCATCGATGTTATTTTAAAAAAATGGTAGTGTAACCTTGATTATGTATAAAAAAATTAATTAGTATCTAGATTAATTAAAACATTTTTTGATATATAGCGAAAACAATTTTTTATTACAATGTGGGAATCTTTTTTAATTTAAATATGTTGTATACCTTTTGTTTAACTAATTAAATAGTCAACACAACATTTAAGTAATTATTGTTTAACTGAGTAAATTCATCAAGTTTTAATTGTTAATATCACAACTAACGATATATTAGTCGTTGTGCGAATTAGGATCCAAAATACGAAATGATATTAATGTTGAACTTTTATGCTGTGTTCGCTTGAACTTAAATTTTTGTTCACAAGAAATTGTGCAGACGAATTAGAGGATTAAATTCTGTTCGTTTCTGAGGATTTGGAAGCAACGCAAAGAGCTGATTTGCATATATTAGTCGTTGTGCGAATTAGGATCCAAAATACGAAATGATATTAATGTTGAACTTTTATGCTGTGTTCGCTTGAACTTAAATTTTTGTTCACAAGAAATTGTGCAGACGAATTAGAGGATTAAATCATGTTCGTTTCTGAGGATTTGGAAGCAACGTAAATAGCTTATTTGCGGGATACATAATTTTTCTTATCATAGCTTATGTGCTCAGATTTGAAGAGATTTCACAGGAAATATCCTTTCTACCCTCCTATAATTTCATAATTCCAACTTTGATAGTAAATGTAATCATACTATAATCAATTTTAAATTAAAAGTATTCTATTTCATGTGAAAACATAACCCTGTAATTCAAAAACGTAACTAATATTTTTTAATTAGTAATAAATAATAATAATAATAATTATACCACGGTTAAATTATATTCTTAAAATCCACTATTTAAACAAAAATAATATTTAAAGAAAAAATAATAATTTTCTAAAAGAATATTCTTTTAATTTTTGTATTCTATTATTTAAAATTATTTTTATCAAAAAGTATTTTATTAATTTTCTTTAAAATTATATTTATAACCTTTAAAGTATTTTTTATATTATAATGTACTAAATTACCATTTTTTTCTTATTATAAACATTTTCACAATTAAATATAACATTAACAAATATCATTTTATATTATTTTAATAATTAGAGACATTTTGATAATCTTTAATTTCTACTAATTAAACAAATTTTTTAAATATGTCTCATCAATCAAATCCTACACTAATTCTCACAAACTTTATTTTCAAATCTACTCTTAATTACTCACATATCCACTAAAAAAATAACAATTGTCTTCCAAATCACCTCAAAATAACAAAGCCTTACATTTTATAAATCAATCTAGATTTTGACGAGATATGAGTTGGTAGAATAATTTGGAAGTATTGAGCATGAAAATAATAGTGAAAGTATGGGTTCAAATGTCTCCTCCCATGTCATATCAGCTTTTATAATTCCTTTTCAGGTATAAAATATTAAATAAGATATTTTACTTCATCCAGAAAACTGTTACCAATGATAAATATTCATAACTACTCTGCTAGATGAGTTAGACATCAAGCTCTTCATATATATGCATACAGGCATAGTACTATAATTAAAAATACGTTATATTAAATAAATTGCAAAATATAATTTTTCCTAAAATTTTATATTAAGAAGAATATTTTCATCATTCAAATCAGTAAAGAGAAAAGAATAAAAGGACGAAAAAAAAACATAAGCAAACATGATGAATTGTGTAAATACTTGTATTATCGTGGCATTATTCAATGGGGTGAGTCTTAGTCCTTAAATATAACCTAAGATACTAATATTTAATATATATTGATTAACATAGACAAGCATCCGTTGTCGTCCAGCGGTTAGGATATCTGGCTTTCACCCAGGAGACCCGGGTTCGATTCCCGGCAACGGAATTTTTTTTTATGCTTTTCAAAAAATTATAATTTTTTTTTCTTTCTGTACCTCATAAGTCATAACTGTCAATTCCTTTGGATCCAGCTTATATATAGTGTATCAGATTTCGTCACTGCTGGAACTGAGCTACCACAATGCCACTTCAAGTAAGGATTTTCTCAGTCGACATGGCAAATTGAGTTTCCTTGGATCATTATTATATATTTAGCTTATTTTTGTCTTCTTCCTTTGAGTTGCGACAGGTTTAGAAACCAGACTCCTTATCTACATGTAGAAAGCTAATCACTTTTTCATTTACTTTCACTAATTTTTCATCTCATTTTTCATCTCATTTTTCTTCATTTTCTATGATATTATCCATTGCACTTATAATTTTTTTACTCTCTTCCTTCACCAGGACTTTTAGTTGCAAGAAGTGGTTTGCTAGGGAACAGAAAGATTCAAGATGTGTTACTTGGGGATCCCCAAAGTGCCCTTTACATGCAGAGGGGTAAACAAGAGTGGTGATACGCTAATCATTCTTCCTAAATTTATCACTTTTTTTAATTTTTCTATCTCAAACTATACATTTTATGATGTTTTACCTGGGAATGCCTCATTCATCAGAAAAACAATTCAGGAAGTCTCCAATATTCAGAAAAACTTTTCTGATTTCGTTTCATACAAGGGAAGGACTATCCTTCCAATGCCATAGCAGGGTATAAACACCCGGTGTATTAATATAACAAATGTGAAATAAATATAATGTATAATATATCAAGAAAGTAAAGTTATTTCAATAAAATTATATCAAAAAGCATATTTATTGTAATTCTTAATTTATGTGTATGAAGATTAAAGTGTGGATAAGTAAGACAATTTGTGGCCATGTGAACCCCACATTTATTTGAAACCGTATAATTTATTAGCGTTTATGAGTAAATAGGAAGAAAAAAGTGTAACATTTGGAAGAGTTTTACATGTTACTACTAATTATGAGTATGTGTGTTACAGAAGGAGAAGGATTAGGATGTTCTTCTAGCTTCTAACAAAGTCTTCTCATATTCTTCAATGGATTTGAAAAGCTCAGAAAAGTTGCCTTTCCCAAAACCCCCACATGCGCCCTTCTGGTACACCTTTCCT
Organism: Vigna umbellata; assembly: GCF_029865625.1. Classification (NCBI taxonomy): domain Eukaryota; kingdom Viridiplantae; phylum Streptophyta; class Magnoliopsida; order Fabales; family Fabaceae; genus Vigna; species Vigna umbellata. Next base: position 12,409,998 of record NC_142165.1, on the reverse strand, counting down.
TCCTCATCCTCCACCATGCATCCAACCCTCTCAATTATCTCTATAAATATAGTTGGTCTGCCATTTAACACAACAACCCATCAACATTCAAATACTCTATTTTTTATTTACTAAATTTCATTCCATACTTATTTTCAGATTTCACCAGAGCAAAAAAAGTAACTACATATAGAATATGGATATGTTATGGCAGCTCTAATATAAAATAGGCACAGAGAACGAAAATATAATTAGGAAAAAAGAGAAAATGACGTACCTGTCTCCAACGGGCTTGGTGAAAATCTGAAGCAGAGTGCCCTGGTCGTCTCTGTCAACAAGAATCCCAAGCTCCTCACACTGCTTAATCTGGTCAACAGTCAAGACGTCACCGGCACGCTTGTGAAGGTTGGCATAATAGGTTGGAGGAGGAGAAGGCATGAACTCAAAGCCACCCACGAAACTTCGCTTTCTCATTTCCCTCAGAGTCCTGAAAATGTCGTTAGAAACAAGCGCAAGGTGCTGCACACCAGCTCCTTCGTTGTGTTCCAGATACGTTTCAATCTGGCTCCTCCTTTTTGTTCCGTAAACCGGTTCGTTCAGAGGCAGTAGTACCGTCTCCGAGTTGTTCGCCAGAACCACCGAGTTCAATCGCTCTCGGTCGTTCCCACGTCCTCCGCGGTGAACTCCGCGAACTCGTGGAATCCGGTGAAGTTTTTCAGGTATCTCAACGCCGGCGCCAGCTCCGGCACGTTCCCGACGGCGTGGTCCAGCCGCCGTATCCCGTAGTCCAGCTCTTGGAAAGCAGCTGCCGAAGCCTCAAATCCCGGCAGGAACCACCGCGAGGGATCAGTGTCGGACGCGTGCGACGCGTCCTTGTAGCTTACGTAGCGAAGCACGACGTCCCCGTAGAGCCGCACCTCAGCGAAGCCGGTGCGGCCTTCGAGGAGGGCCGGCGAAGACACCGCCTCGGCGCCGTGAGCGACGCTGGCACGGAAGGCGGCTTCCGCATCGGCAACTTCCAAGGCGATGGCGCGCACGCCGAGGCCGTGCTTGGAGGCGAAGGAGAGGCAGGCGGCGGCGTCGAAGGTTGGAATGGCGGCAGTGGAGGCGGCACCGGCTGAGATGGAGGGAGAATAAGGAGCGGAAAATAGAAAAGAGAGGTCGCCGGAGCGGAGGAGGTAGGAGGCGTGGATTAGGTTTCCCGTGGACAAGTCCGATTTTGCAACGATTGGCATTCCGAGTCCCCATGAGAAGCGGGAGGCAGCGTTGGTGGCGTCCGTGCACCAGAACTCGATGTGGTGGAAACGGTTCACCTGGAAGCGGTCCGATTTCGGGTTGGTTCGGACGAAGTTTTTGAAACCAACGAGCTTGAAATCTGATTGAAGTTCAGTTTTGTTACCCATGGTGTTCGAATATGGTTGTGGTGTGATGGCCGTTGTGGTGGTGCTATGTAGAGGATGAGGAAGTTGGGAGAGAGAGACGCGTGGCGGAATGGAATTGGAGGAGGATGTGGAGAGTGATGCAGGTGCAGGGTGTAGTAGCTGGTTGTAACGGCATAATATAGACATAGAGATTGCTTATAATTGAGATAGGTGGATGAGGACGAAGCGATGAAGATGAAGATGAAATGAAGACAGATACCTCAGTTGAATCAACGTGGAAGGATGGTGGTGATGTAATGTACGGTCACGATGATGACACGCTTCTTTTGGCCTAATATATTAGATTTTCGTTCCAAGCTTTTACTTCTACAGAAATCACATTTGATCAAGGGCTGAGATCCTGTATTGTTTTGACTGGGGGAAGAATTAGGACCTTTAACTATCTAAAAATAATTTAATTTTTAAAACCAGTAATTAAAAGAATAAAATTAAAAAAATAAAAAATATATATAATTATAAATATAGTTATTGATAAAATAAATTTTAATTATTAAAATAAAAAACATTATAAATAATATTGTGCAAATTATTTTTTATCATAATTATTTAAATTTAAAAAAATAGTTACTAAAATAATAGAAAGTAATAATTTTTTTATGATAAGCAATTATTTGAATTAAAAAAACTGTTATTAAAATGATAAAATTAAATAAATAGTTTTTTATTATAAATTATTATTTAAATTAAAACATAATAATTAAGATAATAAAATTAAAAAGATAAAAGAGAACACCTAATAAGTATATTATCTTTATATATATATATATATATATATATATTACATATAGTTATAAATTACTATTGTCTTTTTCAAAAAAAATACTCTGACAAATTTAATTTTTCTTTTTCAAAATATTATTTTCAAATTTAGTGTAGTTAGTGCCTCATAGTTGATGCAGATGCTGTCAGCAACTTGTGTGATTAATGACTTTTTCCGTTGTCACCAACATTAATGGTTTGACAATGAGAGTTTCGTTTAGGATGGTTGTTTGACGGTAATAAAAGAAAAATTTTTATTTTAAAAAAATATTATATTATTTTCAAGTTAATTGTTTTATTTTTCGCCTATTTTTAATTGGTTTTGTTTATTTTTATCAGACTTTTTTATTTATTTTTATCAAATATAACATAAATAAATGCAGTGAAAACAAAAACACGTTAAATTTAATTTTATAGTTTTTACAATGTTGAATGTATTTAAATATCTCCAATAAAAAGTTCACTTTAATCAAAACTTCACTTTAATCAAAACTTACAATTAGTCCTAATATTAACAAATTTATTTATATATTTTTATTTAACTAAGCATTTATGTCTTTTTGATATAATTTTAAAATAATATATAAATATAAAACTTGAAACTGTTTAAAAATACTACAGATTTATTTTCTCTATTATAAAAGGATAAAAATAAATAACAATGTAATAATATGAAATATTATTTAGTTAATTAAAAATGCCAAATATGTTTCATGAATCTGTTTGAATATATTGATAAATTTCTTAAGTAAATACTCTTTGCTCTACACCACAATTTTGGCCACCGAAAAAGTTTTAAATTGATTAATGTTTTGTAAGCATTTTTTTTTTCTAGTTTTGTTTTTCTATTTCGCAGTTAACGTGTATATATGGGAAGGAGAAAATTGTTTTAGAAAAATGACACTCCTTCCTTTTTTTTTACGTATTTGTTTAACGCTTTTTATAAATTAAGAAAACAGTCATTTTTTACTTTAATAAGATATTTTTAAGGTATTCTAATTTTTTTTTTCATTTGTACAATGAAAAATAAAAGTATAAATAGCAATAAAAAGAGTAATTACTATTTTCTTAAATATTAAAAATGATAATTAAATTAAAATAAAAATCTTTAAAAAGGCGACAGTTAAAAATTCTGGAGGAAATATTTATTAGTACTCTTAACACGTGTGAAAAAAAAATCTTAAATTACATTCATTATAGAAAGAATACATTATTCTATAACATTAAACCTCAATAAAATTTTCTTCTATACGATCTAACTAATTAATGGTGTATTTAAAAGAAAATGGTCAAAATCACCCACCCCACCAAATGTACTGGTGATATACGAAAACAAATATATATATATATATATATATATATATATATATATATATATATATATATATATATATATATTTCTTGATGTCAAGTGGGATGGGATCTCCTCCGAATGTATCCATGTGAACCCATCATGTTCCCCCAATAGTATTTTTTATATTATTTTGATAATATTATCACTAAAACACTTTTGTACAGAAGCACTAATGCTGTTTAAAGTGAGAATAAAAAATTAATGTTTTTTAAGTAACAAAAAAAAGGAAAATATATTTAAAAAGTAATCTTTTGGACCAATAAAAATATGTGGTTGCCACAGTTAATTAATTTTAGATTTCTAATTTTATGTGCAAGTAGAAAATGCAGAAAAGGATTGAGGAGTTATGCAATAATTTATTTTTTTGTGGTATACGGATAACACATGAGGTGTAAAGAATTGCTTATCTAAAAGAGAAAAAAAAAATATTATTATCATTTTGACTGGTCGTTTTCAATATTTTTATTTTATGTTAATAAGAGATAAATTAGTTTGGGCATTTAGTCAAGATTACGGAAAGTAGAAGTATAGTTAAGACACGCAACTATCTCTCTAATTTTGTAATATAATCAACGTTTTTTTGTTATTCAATTTAATTATATTATGATATTAATTCATAGCATAAATAATATGTATAAAATTAATATTTAAAAAATTCTTATGACTAATTAAACTTAATTATGTATTATGACGGATTAAAAAGAATTATGTACTTAATATCTCACTTGGTAAATCCAGAATAGGTTAAAAGATCACTTTCTATTTTAAGACTAGATATCTTCTCTTCAGACTTGATCCCTTTTATTATATACTTTAAATTTGTACTAGTTTTATCATTACATCAAAATTTTCTAAAATAATATATACATTAAATAAATACACAATGTTAAAATGATATCTATTTAATTTTCATTAATTACTTTTAAGAATGTTTAAAACTATTCATAAATGCTAATGATTACTCTATTATATGAGTAGTAACATTAAAAGAGTGAATTATTTTCAAGCTTGTATCATCACATCATACATATATACAACGTTTGAAACACTTGATCATGTCTTCATGCATGTACAAGTCATCAATAATGTATTTTAACATATATAATTATTCATCTAAATGATGTATTAATATAATTATTTGAGTCTTTTAGCGAATTTATGTCACATGAACTACCTCAATTTATAATCGAGAAAAATAGTTTTTGTTTAAAAGAGATAATCACAAAAATTAAATTATGCTTTATTCTTTTTTCGTTTAACCATTAAATCAACCCTTAAATATTTTTAACTTTAGCATCCACATAAGAATTCAATGATATGATTCATTGAAATTTTTTTAACTTGTTAAATAATTTCAACCATGGAGTATAATTGAATTCAAGTAATATGTTACTTTAAAAAAATCACATTTAATTATTTTAAGGGTAAATATGATTTTAATCTCTTAAGTTTTGATGTAAAATTAAAATTCATGTATATTTTGATCTTCAAACTTTCAAAATAAATAAATATAGTCTTTTAAATTCAATTAAGTTAAAGTTTTTACATTCAATAAGTGTCAAAAAAGATGCAGACAATTCAAACGGTGACATAAAACACATTTGACACTTTAAAAAAATTTAATATGATTAAATTAAAAATACTATGTTAATTCATTTTTAAAATTTAAATACTAAAATATACAAAATTTTAAATAAAACAAATTTTAATTTTACGTCAATATAAATATTATTACTATTATTTATAATTAATATTATTATTATTATTATTCGTACATTTGTTACTGATAATTTATTTTTTTTCCGAATCAGAGTAAAAACATTATTTTTATTTCTCGTATTTTGTCTCAATTGAGAAAAGTTTAATTTTTATTGAGTTTGTTTTATCTTCTAAAAATGAAACTTTTATCTTTGTATCTTCAACGGATGTAAGTTTCATTATCTTTTCTTTAATGATATTATGGTCTTTGCTTCATTATCTTTTTTTATCTTTCTCTCTTCTTCCATTATATCACATTCTTTTTTCTTCAGTTTTTTTTTTCTCTCTTTCTTCTATCTTACATTTCCACTTTTAGTGTATCAATGAATTTATTCTGTAGATTAAGCAAATTTTTGTATGAAAACTAAAAGAATTTCCTTTTATATATTTATATTAGAATTAGATATGTTTTTGTAAAGTAAAAGTAAAAATTATTCTTTCTTCAAAATTTTAGATTAATTTAATTTCCCATATAAAAATCATGTGAATTTAATTTTTATAATCAAATTTTATTAAATTTATTTTAAAAAATTAAAAAAAATGTATAAACAATATAAATAACTCAAATATTATTATGAAATGCATTTAAAACGTTAAATAAATTCAATAAAATTTAGTTAAAAAAATAAAATTAAAAAACTAAATTGAATAACAATTTAAAAAATAAACTAATTTTAATGAAATTAAAGAATTAAAAATATATTTAACTTTTTATTTTATAACACACATTAACACTTGTGATTCCATTAACAACATTAAAGATAAAGAAAAATCTTGAAGCAACACAGCGTTACAAATTGTTATAATTTCATATTGGAAAAGCAACTTTGCAATCTAACATTAATAATGCATAATGAAAATATTTAAAATTGAAATGAATAAAAAGTTTAACATAATGCATAATTTGTTTTCTTAATTTTATACAAATTCGAACTTGATTTGCTAATAGTGTTAAAGTCAGTATAAAACTCTCGATGGGTGATGCTTAATAGACTGTACTTTGAAGAAAAATATAATATTTTCACCTGACTTTGGAGAAAAATATGTAGGACCAACTAGGATTTGATGAACAGATAAGATGGTCGTAAAAGGTTCGTACTGATTGTTCTTGACAACACGAAACTTAAAATGGAGTGGTTGAAGGTAATTGAAATTTATTAAAAACAGGATGACAATGCAAACTGATTCATCTCCTTTTAACAGGTAAACATCAAATCTGATTAGCACATCCAAATTACGGATTTCTTTTCTTAAAGCGCTATGGATAATGCTTGCCTCACGGACATGTGAGTCTGTCACATAAATTTAAAAAAAAAAAAAACTTATACAAATATTATAATAATAATAATTGTTTTAATACCTTGTATCTTTATTGCGTTCTGAATTTTACAATAACAATAAAATTAAAATAAATTAAATAAGTATAAGATTAAAACTTAATCAAGTAAATATGTCAAAATTAAGTAGTTTATAAACAAGAAAATATAAAAAAGTTGTCTAAAATATAAAAATTAATCAATATTACTGCAAGTAAAAGAAACAACTTTGACTTAAATATATGTTTTCTTTTAACTTTTAATGAAAATTAGAATTAGTTTTTTTAAAACTTTAGACTAATTTAATTTTTATTTTTATAATTATGTAAATTAATTATTTTTTTTAATCAAATTTTGTTAAATTTATTTAAAATTTCAAATACGTTTTTTAACTAATATTAGAAAAAAATGTCAAAAAGTATAAACAATTCAATATTATCATAAAATACATTTAAAATGCTAAATAACTTAACAAAATTTAATTAAAAAAACTAACTCCACACATTTATAAAATTGAAAAACTAAATTGAATCAAATTTTAAAAAAAAAATTAATCATAATTTTTATTAAAAATTAAAGAATAAAAACATATTTACCTCGAGAACTTTGCATAATTAAAACATAAAATAAAAGAACGACAAATTAAAATAAAAGAATTTTATCTAATTTAAAGTTCAAAATATAATCAAAGAAAATTGTTGACTATGCAAGTCAACTCACTCCGTCCTATCTCATTGTTAACTTGCATAAACTATAAATTATGTGGAACGAAACTAAACATGTCAGCAAACTAAAATACTTAACATAGTAACTCGCTCCACACTTTTTTCATCCTAACTGAAATGTATGACCAACAGCATTCAGAGTACTACGAATAGAAACTGTTTTTAAAGAGAAATAGCTTTTCAAAAATCCTCTGCAAGATAAAAGAGTAATAATCCTGACACTCAATGAAAATTTCTAAGTTAGAAAGATGGAACGTTATTGTTATGTAAGGACTTGGCCAATGCATACTCATAATTATAAAGAAATATAAATTTAATTAACCACTTTATTATTTCACTATTAATATAGTCTCCTTTCATTGAGCGGAAGTTTTAAATCAGAGGAAGAAAGTAAATATATTACTTTTTTACAAGGGCAATTGATTTTGATTTACTTTAATATAAACTAAAGTAACAACTAATTGTCATTGGTGTGTTCATTACATGAATCACCTCTGTAAAGGGAAGAGGAGACAAAGCATCTCCAAGGTCGATGCCATACGTCTTGGTTATGGCTGTTTTCATCTTTAGCATCCAAGATTCTAATTGGAAACAAAATGACTACAGCTATAAACAACATTGATAATTACAGAAGATTAGTGATCACTATCGTATGTAATTTAATTAGCTTATATATAAAATTGGGTATCAAGAAGAATCAAAACGCACAAGAGGATCATCCTCATCCTGAGGATTGCCGATAGCCAAAATATGTTTGCGAAATGAAGCTGCAGCTTCCTCCCTTTCTTCTAATTTCCCCAGTTTGTCATATACCATGGCCTTAAGATAGAAAGCTTCAGCTGCCAGTTCATGAAACTGCAGGAAACAAGAAAATGATATTCCAAATCAAATGCAATCGAAAGAGATTTGGATGTTGAGAAGCAACTTGTTTAAGATGGGATGGTAAAGGAAAATAATGGGTTAAATGAGACAAATTTACAGAGGGGATAGTTTACAAGTGACTAGTGAGCTTTCAACATCACAAAGCAACATAAATCTTGCGTGTCTCTAAGACACCATAAAATCAATTAAATAAACATTTATCTGGTATGTAGAAGCAGAGATGCAGCAAAGAGGTTTACAAATAAAAAAGGACTGATGAAACTGTTAGGAAGCTAGTAAGTATGCAATAAGAGTCTCTACCATGTAGTGAAGACATTCATTTACATGACCTCTCATTTACAGACAAGATTGGAAGTTCGCTTACCTCCAAAAGTTGAAGTTCTTCAGATGCTTGTCTCAATGAATCTATCACGACCTCATAATCTTCGAAGACTGAAAAATTCAAAATTAGTAAATTTAGTTAAAGCTCCAACATGAGGATAGAAATGGGATCAACCCCTCAAAAAAACCATTAAACTTTCCGGCAATAGACGAAATCGTGGGAACTATGAAAACCAAAAATTCACAAACACAAACATATCCTACTAAAAAACCTTTTAAGAAAAGAAAAAACCAGAATTTTCCAAACTCATTACTTCCATAATTTTATTGCCCGAGTACGCAACATTGTAAATAGGTATTTTAAAAATCACACGGGGAGAAATTCAATCTTTTGTTTCAAAAAGATGAATGGAAATTAAGAGAATTCAGCACAAAGAAATCTGCAAAAACAACCTGAGATGATTTCAAAATGTAATACAAACCCTACTTCTATTGATTCCAGATTCTCAAAAATAGCCCCACCGGAGTTTACTGTTTACACTTTACAGGCCCCAAAACAGAGTCACACTGATTCTCTAACTATATTATAAGTTCATCCTTTTTCCCTGAAATTTTTAATTTAAATTTGTAGATATCTTAAATACACATAATATCTTCTCAACAAGCATCCTATTGTCATCTTCAAATTGCCAAACTCTTCCTTACCCAACTTCCAATGACTCAACCAGAGAAAGAACTTCAATGTTTGTCAAAACTGTCTCACGTAAGTAAACGCTCAATCCATTTGACAAACTATGTTCTTGAACAATTTTCCCCTTATTTTATTGATATCTTTTACAGAATCAGGAATTCGGCTATTATTGAAATACTTGCAAAAACGGCACATATATAGCTACATACCATTGAAGTTTGAATCACACAGATAGCATTTGGCTTCAACAATATAGGCACGTGAGCGGAGCTCCAAACCACCATGACCAAGAATCATTGGGAATGCTCCATGGATAAGGTTTAGAGCCCTTGTTGCATGACTTGATCCAAGAGAGAGCCAAAGCTCAGCAAGGGTGAGAGTAGCTGAGGCTTTTAGAAGATCCAAATTAAATGAGAGGCAAAATGACAGGCTTGCTAAAGCATATGGAAGACCGAGAACTGCATTCCCTGATTTCTGGTAAAACAATTAACGAAGGCTTGATTAAACAAACGGTAGAACGCAATAATAGGAAAGTATATAGTAGACTGTCAGTAATTTAGGATGAGTCCATAGATCATGCACTAAAAAGAAAAGAAAAGAAATTAATCAAGCAGTTAAATCAGATAAAATAAATAAAGAAAATTAAGCCATGACTTCCCTTGAATAATAGAGTGATGCTGATGAGTGCTTACAAACAAGTACAAGAAACACTGTTCACACTAGTAATTGCTTAGTGCTTACTAAAATTTTTCACAACCATTATACTTTTTCATTTTCAACTTTTCGCTCTTCAGTTATCATATTGTAGAGGCTGGACTAGCCTGTAATGTTACTGATTAATAAACAAATTTTCATTTTCTGTGTGATGAAGTGGAGAGATGTCACTTGGCAGTAAATTCTAACTCATCAGCAATTTGTAATTATATAATGTAGACAAGTGAATATATTTCACTGATACTGATCTGACTGATAAAATGAGGTATATACAAGAGGAGAATAATTCTTCACACTAATATGACCACAAATAAGGAAATTATTGCTATAGCTGAAAAGAAGGAAAGACAGGTTATAATTACATCAAATCCTATCATTATCAGCATAAATCAGACCACATTAATCCTGATTGATTTCCATATCAAAGCTCTTCATTTTGATTTATTTCCTCAATTTTCAACAATATCAAATCAGTATTAATTCCAATCTGAATTAATTACAGATCAGAACTTAACATATAACAAGTTATCCAAATGAGAGAAAACAAGAAAGATGGCTTGATCCGTGGTTTTTACTGTTACATAAAGAATGTGCTTGATAGTTTATCCAGACTACAGGCACTAACACGTCTGTCAGAGAATATGATAACATACCTTGTGAATCTCAGCAAGTAAAAGAAGAACTGAAGCATTCTCAACTTGAAGATTGTATTTGTAGCACATGCAGAAGAGAGAGTGTGCCACAACAGCTGCCTAAATATCATTGTATGAAAATTAAAAACAATCTGTGGAGTTAATACAGTACAATTAACATGCAATATAAATTCACAACCCAAACTGTGAATAACATGTGATTAATTTTCTGTATTTGGTAGATTTTAGTAAATTCAATAATAGAAAAACCTCTCTGAATTGTTTTGCTGCAAGTAATGTCCGAGCATGGCGAAGGCTTGCTTCTGTTTTTAGCTCCATATCAACACCAGTAACTCGTGATGCCAAAACACCAAGTTCATCACACAGTTTCTGAGCTAGCTTTAATTTTCCGCTACATGATGCCCAATTAAGTTAATAACGGTGCAGAAATCTCAGACGCAAATATTTAAAGATTCTGAATACTAATGAACCAGGCCACTTACCGATGTAAAGCATGCTCATGAAGCAGCTGCAACTTTAGCAGTAAGATTTGTGATTTTGAGACAGACAGAAACTTCTCTTCTGCTATTTTAAGGGCAGAAAAGGCCTCTACAGACAGACAAAGGAAGATCTCAGAAACAATAAGGATGAAAGGTAAGAGAAGGAGCTCAAATGGGCGATAGTGAACATTCTAACATCTGATGAAGAAAGAAAAAGACCACTCTGTACTAACAAAAGGCAATTTGTACTGCAAATAATTTCCACTAAGTTGAATTTATCACGTTACTTTTCAAAAAAGAGTTACACTGGCAACTTACAAATTATTAGCAAAAGAACAAAAACAAGATAAAAGAAATGCAAATGTGTTAACAATCACATACAATATTTAGAAAAAAGATGGCGGAAATCCACTCAATTGTATGCAACCAATCTAACCTTTGTATCCTTTAAATACAGCCAAATGTTGAATAAGCTTTACATATGCTAATGCTGCATCTGATGAGCTGGTGAAACCAACAAAGATAATTAAACAAAAAGTTAACAAAATGGAGATTATACGGTTGCTTTCCATAATAAAACAAAGGCGCTACAAAATAGCAACTTGGAATTTGATCTCTTTAACATGTTCAGCTCAGAAGCTACCTTGATGCATCAGCAAAGCAAGTTGCGTGTACTAGCACATTTATTCGAGACAGCGGTGAGCTAAGAAAAATAAAAAAATAAAAAATCAGATTGTAAATTCATAGAAAAAGCTTTCAAAATATTACAAAAATTAGTATTATATGCATGTGAAGCTAGAATTATAGCTTTAATCATCCTAAGTGATGAAAATAGATTAAAACAAAAACATAACAAAACTGCCAACACAAAGCATGCATTCTGCTTTATTTTATTTATAACCGTAACTGCTACAGTATAATCAGACTTACGGAATTTTGGTCAAGATCGAGGTTAGTGCACCCATTTTTATTTATCTGGCTGAGCTTGAAAACTATTGGTCACCTCATTAAATACTAGAATAAAAAGTATTGACTGATAATTTATTTCTGCGTGTTTGGTAAGCAAGACCTTGATAACTACACTGTTTCACTTTTAATAATGACTAGCAATAACTATTATTATTTTTTTCAGAATATAATAAAACACAGACTTGTGTTTTTACGTGCCTTGTCTTCCTCTCTCTCTTGAGTATTTGTCTTCAATTAAAGTGGATAACTTTCACTTTTGCTCTTTAGCTTCATACGATGGAATAATAGTCACTTCTCACGCTTGGCATGAAGGACTAAGAAGAATGGCATAATACTATTAAAAAAAATTGTGGATAAAGAGAAAGAAAATCATCAGATTATCTGACTTAAAATCAAGCAAAGATTAAGAAAATAGTTGCAAGAGAAGGGAGACTGCAAGGACAATATCTATCTATCTAAAAATCCATTTAGTCAGACCATGATTGCTGTTAATATTTTGCATTCATTACTACACATGTACAGTTGTACTAACCAATACATAAATGCCCCATAAAAACCAATTATCTCCTCTTTTCAGATGGTGTGATTGTGTGACATTTTTCCACTATTTCCAATAGTTCCTGTAATGTAGAAATTTATTGAGTTTTGGACCTTCTATGACAACCCATGAGTACTTCATTTTTTCCATTCAACCAATCTGACCCATGAATACTCAGTTAGGAGTCCCACATAAGTAAAATAAGCTAATTGATGTGGTACTTAAGACTTGAGGTTCTCCCACCTAATGGACTAACATTTTGGACTGGGTTCTCCTCTTGTGCTTACCTTCTAATAATTGGTGTTTTTATATAGAGTTGAACAACACGAATGGCTACTTATAAACTGAAATAAGGTGCAAACTGAATACTAGTAGGTGAGCCAAGTTGTCAATAGAGTGAAGCCGCCTTAGATGTCAACTCTCACACTTAATTTGGATAGTGTGAAAGAGATGGAGGGAGTGGAAAATGAAAGAAAGAAAGACAATTACAACGGGAAGTAAGGTTGTTTACACGAGTTAGAAGAGAGTGGAGATTAAGATGGTTTTATTTGTTATTAGTAATTTTGTTTATTATTTGTTAATATAATTATAGAAAAAATTAAAAAAAAAAACATCCATAATTGATCAGAGTGGTTCATAATCGATTATGAGTGCCCCATAATTGACTACGTATACTGAAAACTCTTCAAAACACCATTATTTTGACAACATAATTGATTATCTTGCATCTTCACCTAAAAACCACAAGTCAATGTGGTTTTCTCCACATTTCTCACAACCAAACAGCAGAAACAACATGTAATCGGATCCACAAAACTTTCCTCACAAATCATTCCAAATCTCAAGCTAACCACCACCATCATCTTTAATCCTCTCATTTCCATCCACTGCTAGAAGACCACGGTGGAAGCAAGCCAAGCATTAAAGGGGATAACAATGTTAGGATGAGTCCCAAATTGATTAAGGTGAGCTACTTAATTTGGTACTTAAGTTTCTCCTACCTAGTGAACTAGTCTTTTGAGTTGGACTCTCCTCTCTTGTGCTTAAGTCTTAATTTCCCAACAATTTTTATGCCTAGTATAGCCAGTAAGTCTTCACCTACAACTCTTCCTATCTGGCAAACGGAAGGAGTAATCTGTGGTGCCACATATCACTTACATTGAAGGCTTCACAATAATAGATAATTGATATATGGATTAAAACCCAGTCTTAGAATAGAAAAAATAAAATACATTTAAGAAAAGCAATACCAGCTTGTTAAATTTATTAATTAATAGGTTAGCTCTAAAGCAATGGAACCCTAATCATTTATATCCTGTCAGTTTACAATTTTCCCAAAAAAAGATAGGACCATAATTAGTGCAACCTTATTTTATATAAACATATCTGAACACAAATAGCAACTTTACCTCCCATATAACTCCCAGGCAGTTGCACGGAGTATATAAGATGAACCCAATACTTGCAGAACAGATCCAGGAATTGAGGTTGGTTGTGCAATGAATTGGGAAGCACTAGTACTACTGCCAGATCCAATCTCTTGACTCAAAACAAAGGAACCCGTCGGCTTTTGTAAATTCCTAAGCCAAGCTGTACTAAAAGCACCGTCAATTGTCATTGCAGAACTCTCATAGCTAAAATCACTAATCAGCTGAGAACTCAACCGAATTTCCTGCCAGTCATATAACAAATAAACTAAAAATTTGATTCTCATGTGCTACAACTGTCACCAACAAAAGAATAGTTACAAAGATTTTATATAACCTTGCAAACATTAACTGGGCAAGTACTGAGCTTCATGTTAGTTTTTGGACCAAATGATAGCAAGGGCCGCTGAACATGCTGCAATGAAGAAACTACATGATGTAAAAAGTTGCAGTATTTCAGTACCCACTAACAGGACTTAAGATCTACTTTAAGTTAGGAGAGCTTGAAATAACTTAAATAAAAAAATATTAGTTGTCTACTTTAAAAGCCATAAACTATGGCACTAGATATTCAATGTGCCTAGTACCAACATCCAATACCAAAGTAAAAAATGATGTGTAATAATGAAAAGAGTATCCTACTACACTTGAATACCACATTTGGGAATGATCAATTTCATAGTGGTTATTTGAAACCCAAATTGCTCAAAGCTGTGTTCTGAACTTAATACACGAAGAACTAAGAGAAACTGAGAAATGAAAGCGAAGAAAATTTTCTGGTATTTCTTAAATCTCTCAATAGAGCTTAAGTATTTCCAGTAGAGTGTAAAGTAGTTTCTGTAATAGAAAAGACAGCTAGGATAACTAACTACAGCTAGCATAGCCAACAACAGAAGCTGCAACACTAGTTTTGCCAGCTGCAATTAGTTATTCTAGTTGTAGTATTGCAGCTATAGTTTGTATCCTAGCCATCTTTTCTATTGAACGCAGTTACAGCGACTGCTTCAAATATTTCTGCTACAGATTCAATATAATTAGTAACAGATAACAGAAAACTCTTCCGCTCCAATTATCATTTTCTCAATTTTTTTTTTCAAAATACAATAGCAATAGAAACAGCAACAGTGACATGCTCTGAGACTAGAGAAAATAAAATGGGAAGTCCATACCTAAGAGATGAATCAAATGACAGGTTTAGGGAATCAATTCTTTAGGGGAGAGACATTTTTCCATCTCAAAAAATGCTTTTTTGTTGGGTAGGGTGCAAAATTGGTGCTAAAGTTTTAAGTATATGTATCATGACCAAATTCTAAGCAAATTTCAATCCAATTAGCCAACAAATCAGATTCCAAAGGAAAGTCCAGTACAACATACAAAGCTGTATTGCAATCCAATAGGTTTAACATTTATATGGACTTAAAGTCAGTCTTTCCCGAAAACCTTCCTTAAGACTTCTAGTGCCATCCTAGCCTATACTTAATCTATCTCAATGAAGACTGTGCACGAATCTTTTGTTTCCTTTTCATAGATACATCACACCCTGCTGTAGACATAAAGCTTTTGAGGTTGACCTCCCTGGCATAAACTCAAACACTGAAAAAGGCAGGTCTCATCTCAATCAACACATGATAACTCTTTCTTAGTTCAACAGTGTAACTCAATAACTTGATTGTCCGTAATTTGCACAAATCTGCTGTGACTCTCCTATATTATTATACTAAACAGATCAATATATTTGAGGTTTGAATATTTTAAGAAGCTAAAGACACAATAAAATTGTACATTATGCTTGGGATTCAAGTTCAAAATACATGCTATATGTAAGTATAGCTTCATAAAACAAACTCCTAGCACAATAAATAATTGAATTAGGTAGAAAATGTCATTACCGTGAGATCAAATTTAGCCATTGCCAGATGATTGGAAGCCACTAACCGCTTTAACTTTAAACTTTCTGCTCTCTTTAAAGAACCTCTCAAGAGAACAAACAATTGCTGTTGAACAGAGAGTGAAACACCTATACTTGTAAAAGGTGAGTATGATGATCCCAGTGTCCCAGCTGTACTTGAGATACCATTTTCAAACAACAAGTTTGAAATAGCTGCTAAAGTATATGCAAGACAGGTATCATTACTTTGCTGCACAAATGAAAGTTGTCAGTCCTCACATCACATGTATGACTAATATATCAGGGAGAAAGATTTGGGTTCAAATGGCAACATTTACCAACAACGTTTATTCTGCCCTGTACCACATGTAGCATAGCATACATAGGTAACATTTGCTGTCCGCTTAGATTTTACTTATAATTGGTAAATACAGGGATTTTTATTGGATAAACAAAATTTATGTGTATATGATTACCTGCTGAGAAACACGAACTGCCTCCGTCAAAACCTAAACATAACAACCAATATAAGGGTGGCAATCAAGAATAATACATAGTAGAACTATAATGGCTTAAAAGCTATCAGAGTACAAAAGAATACAAATAATAGAAGCCTTGAGGACTAGAAAAGGGTAGAAATCCAGCATGTATCAGATCAAAATACCCAAAAAATTACCTCTAACGCCATCTTTGGATGCCCAAAGTGAAACTGCATCATCCCCAAACATAATAAACCGATTTCATATCTTCCAAAGCCATTGCCAGCAACTGAAGGAACAAAATCAAATCCTTCAGTCCCTGCACTTTTGCCCAACAAATAAAAGATAAGTTCAGTTGTAATGGATAACACTTCTCAATCCTTTCTATTGGCTAAAAAGGCACTCAATACATGGGTATATGTCTTAGAAAGTGAACTTTAAAATTTAACTTAACATCACAAAAGTGACTTGTAAGGTAAGGTTTACATCTACTTATGTATACTATAATTTAGTCAATGCTGATAAAAAAAACTATAATTTAGTCATATTTCTAATTAGTGTGGGATCACACCCCTCCAAGCCAAAGTGTGAATATCTCAAGCATAAAATTAGATATTTTGGGGTGATCCAATACCGGTCTAATAACGAGTGACAACATAGCCCAATAAACCTTGTTAGGATAGACTATGATACTATCTTAAAAAATGAATTTCAGGTCTAACTCAATCTCACAAAACTGGTTTAAAAAATGAGGTTTGCACTCACTTATATACTATAATTTAACCATATATTTAATTGATGTGGAATCTCCAATATGTCTACAGGACAAATATTGGTATAAATGTATAATTCATAACAGAAAACAAAAGCTATAGGTGAAGGACGTGAAAAAGGTTTACAACTGCATATGTCGAGATTCTAAATTTTGACAATCATCAATGTCAATAAATTCAGGATTGGAAGTATTAATAAACCAACCACATGGAAGAGCACCATTTAATCGCAAGTCAATTTACTTCCTTGGAAACGATTTACTTTTTAAATACATTTTGTATTGCTTCTCCAGTGACACACAAGTACAAACAAAAATAGCAACAGGGTAATTGTGCCAATGATTTTATTGGGTGAGAATCAATTGTAATTAATGAGGTTGCAATGAATATCCATTGATGATGAACAAGAACAAATCAATGATATCAATGTCCCACTTGCTTTATATCTAACTACTCATCAAATGAACCCAAACATATATCAATGCCATCAGAGAGATGAAATAAAGAAACAACTGCTCAATTACCTGTAATCAAAATAACAATGAAGATTCTCCAAAGCAGAAAGAAAATCGTCATGAGAAAGACCATTCAGGTAGCTCAAAAAGTGAACCTGGATTGATGTGAAACTCAAAATTATGGCAAACTTTAATGAAATAAATAGATAAGGAATAGAACTAAAGAAGGTAATAAACTTAACTTACCCGATGCAGTTCAGGTGCCAATTTTTGTAGCTGCTGTAGAATAATCTCAAGTCCATTGTAAGATACAGCATTACCATTCCTGAATGGTATGAATACGACTTGAAAGTTAATATAATTGTTATGCATTGTTACAACAAGTTTTTTTTGAAAATAGAAAAATCAAGAAAGTTTTAGGTTTACAAGTTATTTACTTTTCAATGGTATCAGCTTGCTCCTGTAAGTACCCTTGTACCTGCCAGTTTGTCCGCAGGAATACTGCACCACTCTGATCAACATCTCGCAGAATATTACTAGAAGAGTCCCCATAAGGATTAACTACTCTAACTTTCTCAGTCTGTTTGGATACTGAATCGGCAGGCACATCAATATCTGTGCACGTGAGTTCCACCATTATCAGTAAAGTTATGTCATTGTATCAAACATTGTTTTCAAAAGCAAAGGCATAAATAGAGAAACTCAAAGAAGTGAAGAAGAAACAAAAAAGTGGGATTTGGTTAGTTGGTAAATTCTTGGTCTATATTTGTCAAGTTCTTCCCAAACAACAGAAAGCACTAAAATAACTGCCCTGTGAAGTTATTATACCATCAACTAAACTCAGAAGAGTCTTGGGTGCATGAAGATGAAATGGAACAACTCCACTAGCCTCCTTTCTTGCTTCAATTTCCTCTGAAACCTTTTCATAGACAAAGTTCTCCAGGTCCATGTTCTCATATTCTGAATATGACTCCAGATTACTACTACAATCATCCACACTATGTTCTTCATAGGAAGGGCAATTTGAGAGTTCTTCTTTACAATAGATCCCGAGGTTTGTCAAGAGATGGGATAGACCCTAGACATTGAAATTAGAGGTTATACAAGGTGGATAAGTTTCATCCTAAAGAAGAAATGTGAAAATTACTCACATAAACTAAGCATATAAAGAATAAGCAATAAATATTTTCACTGTACACTCCAAATTGTGTTTAAATTTAAAAAAAAAAATAATCAGAGAGTCAAAGTTGTATATTAAACTCCTAATAGCTACTTGATCATCATAAAAACAAAAGATATCAGGTGACGAGTCCCGTTCCTTGAAGTTTAGTAATATCAATGTAAACTCATTCAAATGCAACATTTAGAAAACAAAACTTTGTCAGAAGCGCCAAGCACTATATAGAGCTTCTGAGAAAAACAACTTCACCTCCTCCCACTTTCTTTTGAGATGGATAAAGATCAATTCAGACAAAGATCAACTTCAACCATGTGGAAAACGTTATACCTCAAATGATAACAAGTTAAAAGCAAGTACACAACGCCGAAGAAATATCCCCAGGTTACTGTTCATGTCCAAAATAACCTGGTCATCTTCAACAGCACCCGAATCAGAACCTCCAAGTATTCCTGAACCACATTTTAATATCAGTAAATATGTAAATTGGTCTAATGTATAAGCAATAATAAAAATTGCCACAACTTCCATGTCAAATAAAAAAAGAAAAAAGAAAAAAAAAAAACAAGAAACCAAACAGAAAAAATATATAGGAAAAATGGTTAAGGGCTAACCATATTAAAGCTGATAAACTCACCTCTTATATCGCTAAAAAAATTGAACAAATCATCGGGCGATGACAGGGACGAAAGTCTACTCATCAACTGATCAATAACCCAGGAGGCCTCCCAATTTTGACTCATCATTCTCAATTGATGGACGAGTTCATCCAATTTAGGCTCCAAGATATCATCGCAAGACTGCATTATCAACAACATTTTCAACTCACAACACAAGCATAAATAAAATCTTCGACCAGCATGAAGAAAATGTGTGATCGAACACTGGATTAAAACAAAGATCAAGAGGACCAATTATATTGAAAAAAGCCATTTCAATTCAAGCCATCAACAAGACAACAAGGTGTAAGTTCAATTCTAAACTACACAGTAAGAAATAGCACAATTCTGTTTGGACAGGACACGTTTAGATAAACATCTTTATTTATAAGCATTCATATGAGAAGAAAAGAAAAAAAAACAAATAAGTTTTTCCATAAACTTTTAGCTTAGATATAAGTTAAAAATCAAATTTTGAAAAAGCTAACCTTAATGAATTTTTCAACAAATTAATTTATTCATAAATTAAAAGTCAAAATTTGGAGTCAAACAAGATTTAACTAATCAGACCTTCATAAAGAACAGACAAGGCACAAAGTTAAGTATCAAAATTTAACATAACTATCATCCCAGAGTGCGATGAATTGAGATTCAAATTATGCTGAAGAATACAGAATTAATCGAAAAGGAAACTGTTTCAGCGGGAAGAAAAGAAAAAGGTGGCGGTGACCTTGGTGAGGGCCAACAAGAACATGCCCAGGCGATTGTGTTGGGCAACAGAAGAGAAAGGGAAGGGGATCGATATCTGTGCGGGTGGTGCATAGATCTTAAGGAGTATGCAGAGTGATACTTTGTGCGGCGTAATTGCAAATGCACCCGGCTGTTTCAATACCCCACCCATTGATTATCTTCGCCTGCTTTCTGTTTGACAAAATGCTTAGCTGATTCTGCAACCTGAGCACAGTGATGATGTTATGTTCACTTTAATGCATAATCAGTAAGTTAAGTGAAGTGAAGGAGGAAGAAGCTGGACATTATTGGATAGTGATCAGTATCAATACGAGAGTGTGCTAGGATGTTTGGACTAGGGTTTGGATTTTGTCTTGGTGGAATTGAAAAGCGCCAACTTTAAAAGCTATACTGTATTTAAATTCAAAAGTAATATATGACATTCACTTATTAGATGACACGATATTTTGATAAATTTTTTATAATATTTTAACATCAATTATTAATTCATGTGAAATAATTTTACATCAATAAAAAAGTATCACGTAAATAATATTAAAATATTATCAAAATACCGTTATTTTATAACATACGATTAAAAATGTCACGTAAATAATATTAAAATATTATCAAAATATCATTAACAAATATATTATTGAAATCAATTTTGATGTCAAATTTATAACTTTATTTTATTTTTATTAAAAAAATTATTTTTATCCCATAACCCAACCCTTTGTTTTATTTTTTTATTAGTATAAAAAATATATATGTAAGTTTGACACAAAAAATTATCATTTTGCAAAAAAGTATGAGCACCAATTATTAATTGTCTAAATTTTCGTGTAAGTTACCAAAAAGGCCTTTGACTATTTAAGTTTTCGTTTATTGTTTTTGTAATTATTAAAAATAATATTTAGATGTATAAATATGAAATATCTTCAATAAATAATATTTCAATAATGTTACAAAACAATTTTAAGTATTAATTATGTTAAAGTAAACAATATTATTGATTAATAATATAAGTGGAGTTGATATTTTTGAATAAAAAATATCAAAATCTCTTTAATTTTTCAAATACTACTTTAAAGAGATATTATAATTCTAAGTTTTACACGCAGAATATGAGAACAAAAATATTACAAAGTAAACCCGTTTACGAAAAAATGTGCTCCAAAAAACGAGTTCTATTGGGTGTTTTTTTTACATACATAAGTTGGGTTAAATATCACAATTTCGTTGTAGTTATATTTTATTTGATGTGAAATTGTAATTGAATACACAACTTTATCGTTGCCATTTTTTAAAATTTTGAATCTTGTTTTTTTTTTTTAGTTCTGTAGACCTATTTTTAAATTATTTAACTTTTGTGTACCTTAAAATAAGTAAGAAAATAGTAAAAATATTAAATGTGTGTTTGAAATTAAGTTATGAAATTAATGAAAATAGTAAAAATATTAAATGTGTGTTATTTAAATTGAAAGTTAGATGGTGTATATAATGTAAACACGTATATACAAATTTTGTATAATAATTTGGATTAAGTAGATCTATGTAACAGTACACTTTTCTAAACAATTACTATTAAAATAATTAATAGAATGCAGTCTCTAAAGCCCAAGTAATTATATAAAAGAGTTGATTGAAAATACTATTCTTACATTAGAATATATTGTATTTCAAAAATTAAAATAACTCATAAATACTTCAAAACAAAAACTAAAAGTTTAATATAGCTCTTTAAAATATTAGGTTCAATCGTCTAAAATATTTATATACTAATCTTCCCTTGTCTCATTTCAACTTTAGTGTTCTATCACCATTAACTCCTAACTCTAATCTTATATTTAATATATCATCATCACATAAAAAATATATATACATGTAAGAATAGACTAATTTTTACCATAATCAACTCAAGTGAAAATATCATATTTTATCATAAAGGTTGACAAAAATAAATCTTTGAGATAATTAGAAATTAGTTTCCTAAGATCCAACATTTAGACTTTTACTTCCAAAAAATAAGTGCATTAAATACACTTGTGAGAGTCTTCACTTATCATATTTATCTCCATTTCCATCTCTAAAATGGTATCATGTGTAATTTATATAACTTTTCAATTATCGGTATAGGGTTGATTTCATTACCTCCCTAAGTAGGATATATTTTATATCTTAGTCTTCCAAATGAAATCTCATTCAACTCTCATCACCTATTGTCATTTTATGTGAGTTTAATACTAGTTAAATCATTACAGTCACATGATAAATCTCATCCAATACACTTTGTTTCACCCTAGATTAACATTTCTCCTTGAAAATTTAATATCTCACTAACTTTTCACAAACATTCTATTAGATATCCCAGATTATTAATTATATTATATTTATTTTTTATCTTCACTTACTTATCTTTTGTTATTTTGTTATTATTCTTAAGTTTATATTTTGGACTTAGCCAATATTTCATATTAGTTATAATTATGTATTTCATAAAATGACCAAACACATTGAGTTTTACTGTCATTTCATTTGAAAAAATATTGTTTTTAAAGATATAAAGATTGAGTCTGTTAACTTAAATGATCAATTGGCAAAATTTTTTACTAAGTATTCACGGATTGATTATATTTATAACAAGCTTAACATATACAAAAAATATATTTACACATGCTTAAGGAGGAGTGTTAGATATCTTATATTATTAAATTTATATTTATCTTTTATTTTCAATTACTTATATTACTTTGTATTTTGGACTTATCTCATATTTTTTTCATTATAAATAAAGTACCTTATGTATATTTTATACACAAGAAAATTAATCTCATCAATACCTTTTCACTATATTCAATAATTCTTACTTTATCAAACATAACCCGATACAATAATGATGTAATTTATGACATAAATAAAACTATTTAGTACAATCTAAAGCCCTTATATTAGGAAAAGTTTCATAAAGTTATCGCTCGACACTAAGTAGCCACTATCCAACGCCTTAAAGACAAAGTCAAAAACATATAATCATAAGTATAATTCTTACTACACCAAAGATGTTCAATCATCCAAACTCAAAGCAATCATCAAAGTCACACTCATTCATCCATTTTCTTACAAGTCACCTCTCCTATAACCACATTCATACAAATTTCATATTAGTAACAATACTAGTCACAATTTAACTTTTCCATTCCAACAATTTTTAACATATGTTTATAATTTCACAATCTTGACAAAATTCATTTTTTAGTAAAAATTTTCAACTTTCTTTATACATGAAAACACCAGAACTACTAACATTATAAAACTCACACTTCTTCTAAAAGTTATTAGATTTTAGCAAGCATGCAACCAAAACATTCATATCATAGTTTTTGTCTTTCAATAACAAGACATTACATGTACAATGTGTTGGGTACAAACAAAGTCCCACATCGGATAAAATAAGAGATGAGCATGAGTTTATATACACATAACATACCTCCATTGATAAGAGGCCTTTTGGAGTGGTACCAAAAGCAAATCCGTGAGGGTTTGGCCCAAAGCGGACAATATCTTATCATTATGGAGATATCTATGTGTATATGTGTGTGTTATACCTCCCAACAAATGATATCAGAGCCCATGGTTCAGGTCTAGTGACCGGACTCACTCAAGATGAGTACGTCCCTTCATTATCAGGTGAAGCCTTGGCAGATGGCCGATCATGAGAGGTGGAGAGTGCAACACCCCAAAATCCAAAATTTTACACCAGTTTTTTTTATTAACATCGCGGAACTAAACATCAAAAGTCTATGTGTCTTACAACATAAGGTTAAAACCTTACAAATATCAAATTCGTTATTCAAAAACATAAAATTACTTTAAAACATGATAAATTCCCCATAGTTATTCTCATAACTCTCATCGGGCTACTCCATCTCTGCCTCATCTGCAACGCCATCTACTCCCGTACAAGTACGATCATCGTAGGTGGAACCACAACCACAAAAGGAAAGTGTGAGTAACTAAGAACCTAACATAGCATATAATTTCAATATCAAAATATCATAACTTAGATTATCCTAGTCACAACCTTACAATACAACACAATATTCAACTCATAACTTAGATCATCACCACCTAGACTATCAAAGTCACAACATCACAATACATCACAGTATTAAACTCACAACTCAAATAATTGACACAAGCTTTTGTTGTTTCCTTGAATTTTGTCGTACCAAACCTGTTTCGCAAAACAGGGCGATTCGAGCCGTCTTCCATCGCAACTTCAGACCTATCTCCCCAACTCCTCAAGGAATTACGAGTAAAAACTTTGGTTAAGCGCACCCACCGAGCACTATACTCACACGAGCCGAAGTCATTGGGCGAGACATCCAACCCTCTCTAGGCCCCGCACACGAGGAAAGGGTGACACTCGAATCTCAGTCTCCGCAGAGACTCAACACACTATCGTATCGCAATACGAACACCATCAATTCGACAAAAATTCTAAGGAAATGACAGAACGCTTGTTCTCACAATTTTACCATCACAACCATCACCATCATATATAAAGTCAACTAAATTCATTAACTAACAAATAATTAAATAACTTAATTTAATTATTTATCCTACTGCCGCACCCCTATGAAATTACTAATTTCACACTTCCATCAACTATAACAACATTTCTAGTGCACCCCCACTTTTTACTAAATTCCCAAAAACAATTCCGATACACCCCTTTTTCTCTAAACACACTCCCTTCTTTCCTTTGGAAGAGAATTCTCAATACCCTCTTACCCACACTCTTGGTTAAAGAGTGTAGATAAGTGCTCCCAACGAGTAAAATTGAATGCTGTCAACACTGACTTTTGCTTGTTATTTTACTCATAAATCTTTGTACGTAACTCCAAATGAGTTGATTTCTTTTTTTATTGGAAACTAGACTCAAAAATATTTCTTTGGATACCAAACTCGAAAATTTTGGACAACAAGGCTAGCTGCAGTAAAATTATTAAAATTGAAAATTTAATCATGCTTTGGTATTCTCAGCTTTGACCTTTGTTGATTGTTTTGTTCATTACTCTCTCTACCAAACTCCAATTGAGTTTATTATTGCTTTGCTGGAAACTAAACTCACATATCTTTCTTTGGACACCAAACTCGTAATTTTTGGATAGCAGGGCTCCCTCCCATGCACATTCACATCAACCACTGGACCAAGCTCCATCCGCTGATATAATAGCGCAAACAATTATACTTAAATACTCTTTCAACTTTTTCAAAATTGAAAATGAAACCAATATTAATTTAATTTTCTTCCCTTCCTTAAATATTTCTCAACATTGTTTTTCATCACAATTTATTATATAATACCACAAAATAAAATACTTAAGGTAAGAAATCATTTTATTTATACGGGTCTTACAGAGAGCAATGACCATGGATCGTGAAAGAGAGAGTGTTAACCATGGTGTACTCGAGGATAAGAAAAAGACTATTTGTAGGGAGGTTCAACACACACACATACACATAGATATCTCCACAGTGATATAAGATATTGTCCACTTTGGGTCAAGCCCTCACGGATTTGTTTTTGGTACCACTCCAAAAGGCCTCTTATCAATGAAGGTATGTTATGTGTATATAAACCCATCCTCAAACAAATGATGGATCGTGAAAGAGATATCTTATCACTGTAGAGATATCTATGTGTATGTGTGTGTTGAACCTCCCTACACAATGAAATTAGTTCTCATTATCCTATAAACTTTGCCTAACATTGATAATTTCTCCCACTTTCAGATGTTAAATTAGACTATTTACATAACAAAAAAACACATATCACGCTCATGACACATTTCCACCAAAAAGAGTTTCATCAAGAACGAAGAAAGGAAACATGCAATCAAAAGAGAGTTTGCACGAGAGGAAACAAATTGCTTTATTGAGAAAAATATATTTTTTTTAACTCACCTAAAAGATAAATTGTTTAGGAATTTTGGTAGAATGTTTCATGTAAATAACTACAATAATGTTAAATTTTGAAAAAGGTGAGAGCTGAAGTAGAGATTTGAGAAAGAAAAATATAGAATTTGAGAAAAAAAAATTAAGAGGAAGAAAGATTTTTCTAAAATTTGAGAGTTCTCACTATGTTAAATTTATATTAATTAAGTCAGGTCCTTGAAAGCTATAATGATATTGTTTTACTAAGTGTTAAGTTAAAACAAATTTATTTAACAATGATTTTAAATCACCTAAATTAAAATATGAAAACTTTTATCTAAATGAAATATTTATAAATGGAAGGATATCAATATTAATATTAATTTGAATGAAGTTACCATATATTTGATTTGAGATAAAATCTGTTAATATATTAGGAAAACATTATTAGTACAAATATTTCAAAATATATCAATTGATATTATTTATTTACTTACCCATGATTCAACTTGTATATAATTTGTTTTTATTTTAATATTTATTTTTATTTATTATCTATGTAAAAATATTTTATAATTATACTTCTGTACATGAAAAAATATATCACTAAGTAAAATATGTAGATCCAATGATAATGAATCTTATTTTATTACACTGATAATCTTTTAAGGAAGTACATTTAATTTATTTTTGCAAACCTTGTCACCTGTAATATTGTATCACCAAGTTTATTTTAGTCAAATGAAGTGTAAGAACATGAAAGCAAATTAGATATCCCAAAGTAATATTCCTCTTCAACCTTTTATTATGTTTCTTTGCTTATTTTTAAAAAATTAAAATAGTTCGTGTGTATACAAGCTTAACATGGGGAAATATATATAAAAAAATCACTGAGTTGTATTAATGTATGATTTATTACTAAATTTGAGAAAACTTAGGTAACCCTAATAGAAGAGAGGAGAGGAAAATTCTGACAATTTTGTAATTAATAGTAATAATAAAATTTAAAATATTATAAACAAACTGCAAAAGTTGAATCAATATTTTTTTAATGCAAGAACTTATGATACTTTCTTAATTTTTTTTAAATGTTTAGTGTAGTCTATGAAAGATATATTGTTTTATATTGAAAAGAAAAAAAGATTTTTAATAGATAAATTAATATTAAACTCTCAAGCACTGCAATAAGAAAAAAGATTCTATAAGGAATATACTAATTCTTGTTGTAAACGTTAAATTTTAATTTCAGAATTTTTACAGTAAAAAATTCCGTAAAGAATATACTAATTCTTGTTGCAAACCTTAAATTTTAATTTCAGAATTTCTTCAAAGTTGAATGTTTCAATCTCACATTTTTTTTATCTGTGCATTTTATCATATGTTTTATTTCTTGTTCCTTCAGTGCATTTATGTTTAATTTTTGTAAATTTGGATGAAGTAGTTGCTTAGTTTTAGTAATATTTTTTTCTTCAGTTTTGGCCCTCTTTGTTTTAGTCACTATAATTACTTTAGTTTTTTCATTTTTTATAAAATATTTTTATTACAATTGACTAGAAAAACACTAAACAAAAAGCAGAGAAAAAAAATGAAAAACAAAAAACATTTACAAAATGAAAAAGTTATTTTGGGTTAACTATTTCATTAGTAAAAAATTATGTACATAGTTTATTGATAATTATTGTCATAAAATCAAATTAATAATTTTTTTTTCCAAAATTAATTAGTACAAAAAATGTCAAGAAAGTGCACAACTGTAAGTCAGTGTGGCTAATAACCTACCGGTCTTTTCCATTAATAAATAGTTTAATTTTCAAAAATTAAAATCTCTTTCGATATTCTAAAAACACTTAAAACGCAAATCTGGGGAACATCACCCAAAACCCTTGCGTTTGAGCTTCTTGCAACTCTTGATCTACGCTCATGGCTTCTCCGGTAACTCATCAATAGCCATCTTCTCTATTTCTCAGTTTGTTCATATTTTTCTGTTGCTTTTAATAAGTCTGAGTTGAATTGCAATGGCACAGCGAGCTGCAGAAACCACAGAGAATAGCTTGGAGAAGATCAAGCGTCAACTCGCATCTGCTTCCGGTAGAAACTTGTTACAGGGACCACTTCTCAAGAGATCCGAAACCGTAATTCACGCACTTCCTTTATATCAATACCTATTTCTCATTTCTAGCTTTAATTTCACTTTATTTTCGTCTCTACTCATCTCTTTTCCTGATTCTAATTGTTATTTCTTTATAGCGCGATGTTCTGATCATCTTGCAATTCCAATGTGTTCTGTTCTCTTATTTGCTTTGTAATCCTTTGGATAACCGATCTTCTTTTTGTGACCATCTTTGTAGGCTTAATTGTCTCTTTTAGAAATGAAAAAAAAAAGCTAGCTAAATGTAAAATCTGCCTTTGTGTTCACAGCTGAGAAAATGGAACGAGAGATGGGTGATCTTGGACCCGACGACTGGGAAGATGGAATACAAGTATGTCTATGCAAACTGATTTCTCTTTGTGTGAAGAAATGGAAATCACTTTGATTACTGAAGTTCTGTATTTTTTGGTTGTTCCCCTCTTTTAGGATAAGAAGAAATGAACCTTCTGTGAAAGGAACAATTCTATTTGATGCCAATAGCACGATCACAGTATCTCCTGTGAATTTCCAGTAAGAACTGTGTAAAATAAGCATTTTTTTAGTATAGTTTTGAGATACCATGCGAGTTTTGTTGGATGGATTTGGATTTTTATACGTGATATGTTGTTTATTTACTTCTGCTTGTTACAGGGGGCTTCCAAAGTATGACGGTTGCTGCTTTTGTATCCTTTTTGTCATTTGTATAACTTTTAGTGCTTTCAGCGAATTTGTTAGCTGCTAACAGATTAATGAAAATCACTCTACTTGGTACCTTAATTCTCTTTAGATATTGGGACGCCACAGAAAAAAGATTACTTCCTCTGTGCGGAGACTCCTGGTGCAGCTAGAGCATGGGTGTCAACTTTACAGTAAGTTTTGCAATCCAACCCTTTTTTCTACCTTTGCTTATAATCAATGGAATATAATCTTAACCTTTTTTTATGTTATTTTAATTGTTGAATGTATTTCGTATGTGTGTTATTTTTATTTTTGTATTTCAAAGCATCAGATTGTAAGATGTATAACTTATAAGAGGTGTGTAGCTTGCAAACAAATTACTGCACGCTTGAACCTAAATGTACTAATACAACTGTATAGAAATTTACCATTAATTTGTTACTTTCTTGCAAAACTTTGTTTACTTCTGTCATTTTTAAAATTCATGTAATAATGCAGTCCTTCAC
This sequence comes from Vigna umbellata, assembly GCF_029865625.1. NCBI lineage: Eukaryota > Viridiplantae > Streptophyta > Magnoliopsida > Fabales > Fabaceae > Vigna > Vigna umbellata. The sequence continues at coordinate 12,380,576 of NC_142165.1, read as the reverse complement.
GACTTTCTAAATCTTTTGAACAGTGTATTTTTATGTTCGTGGAAATATACATTTGCTTCGAAAGGGAGACCTACTGAATACTATTGCCACGTCATAGTTCAGCTTTTATATCTATGTTCCCCTTATTATTATTCATTATAATTATAGTTCTTAGTTTTAACTGTTTCCTCGTCTGACGTTAGTGCAACTCAGTTGGTTTTAAAAGCCCATAAAGAAGCTGTGAATTCCTTAAGCGGGAATGGTTCTACAAAGTTAGGAACTGTAGCAACGGTTGTTGCTGCAGCCAATTCAACAGCCTTGGAATGCTCAAAAGAAATAGAAGCAGCAATGCAGATTTCATTGCGAAATGCTCTGGGAATGATGAATAATAGGACCACTGATGGTCCTATGGATGATTTAACAATCATGAAGGTATAATCTCGTTCTGGTTTATTCTGTATTTCTTTGTTCAAATTTATAGTTCAGCATTCATGATGATGCAGCAGAGTTGTACTCTTTATATACCTTGATTTCAATCTCATCCACTATTGTGCCTCATCCACTATTGTGTAATTTCTTCTGAAAACCTGGCTCCAGTTGCACGTTCTCCCTCTTTGCTATTTCCTATTTTTTTTTTGGTCATTGCAATTAATTCCAGATGTGACATCTTAGTAGTTTCATATTTCTTCCCGTGATTTTGTTCGATAAAAAAAGTCTATTTTAATTGCCCAAATTGCTCCTGGCTTCTTGAAATCACCTCTAAGCTTCGTTACTTGTTGGGGATTTAAGAGAGGAATGATGCAGGATAATTAATAACAAAAAACTTTAATGAAAAAAGCGAGCGGATGGAATCTCATTCTACATGATAGCAGCTAGGGTCTCACACGTAATGTCATTGCTATTATGAAAATTGAATTCCTTAAAAGTATAATATTACTATTATGGAAATTAAAGTCCTAAAATTGAACTTTTTCTCTATTGAGGTGACTCTCAATTTTGGTATAGTCCTGAATGAAAAGTGTTCTCAACCTGCTCCCAATGTGAAACTGTTCCTGATTCAATCCCTTCTGCGATGTACGGGGACCAGAATTGTGAATGTACAGGAATAAAATTTCAGTCTGTTAGGTTAGAAATATATTTGCTTGGAAAAATAAGGAGAAGACCACAAAAATTAGTATTGCCAATTAGACTAGTTATTTAGGGAAAGGGGATTGGTTATATAAATAATAGGGGAATGCAAGGGTAGAGGGATCATTCTGAGTTGTTAGCATTTGTGAACAAGACATTGGGTTTTCTGTAAATAGGTGAAACTGAAACCCTTGGTAGGAGAATTTCTTCCTTTATCAATAGGAAAATGATACTTGAACAACCATTTTTGACAACATTTAGACACGCGCACACGTGTCAAAATCTGAGTGGTCCAGTTGGAAAAATTAAATGAAAATGGACCACTCAGATTTTGACACGTGTGCGCGTGTCTAAATGTTGTCAAAAATGGTTGTTCAAGTGTCATTTTCCTTATCAATAACTAGTCTGTTCAATTCTTTCCTTCATCCTTCTATCCAAGTATCCATTGGCTCGCTCATTCATGGTTCCTAACACACCCACTGTGACAGCAACAGATTAAATGATTTTTTTTCTGGAAACTTCTGTTTTTTGGAAAGGAGTGTCATGTACAATGATAAAAAGTTAATTAAACCTTCATAAAGTAGCTAAAACTCTGGGAAAAAGTTTTTTAGTACAACTCTTGGAAGGTGAAAAGAAGTAATATAAAAATGTACCTTTTTACCAAACCTTACCAAACCTTACCCAAATGCAGCCGAAACTAGATGGTTTCTGGACATAACATTTTATAAAGAAAATTTATGAATTATGATTGTTTTATGATTTCAATTATTTGTCATTCTTCTGTTATAATGCATTCAACAATGGTTGTACAAGAAACAGTAGTAACATGTCTTTCTTTTGTTGCAATATTGTTTTAAGATGGTTAAATTCCTTCTTTAATTTTGGAGTTGGGGGAGGTATCCCCTTTTTTTTTTATTACGGTTTACTTGGCTAACTCACATTTGCAAACTCATGATTTTTGTTCACTTGCTTGGCAAAAAGAGGTAAAAAGAATGAAAGGATAAGAAACGAGGACGGTGGATATTATATTTTTGATTAGCAAAGTATAAGTATTTATAAATATAATGGAATACTTGGGATACTCTTACCCGTATACAAAAATAAAAAGAAAAAGAAAATAGTTGCACATGTTCCCTGCCAAAAAGATCCACCTATGTCGTGGTTAAGACCTGTATATTTGATTTAAAAAAAAAACCCTAACATCGAAACATTCAATTTGGTCTTAACTCAAAATTCAAACAACCAGATATTGATATGCACTTGCAAGGGAAAACATATTTAATAAGGCATACATAAATACACTTACTCTAATCCCTTCAGTAGTCCCCAACCTTAGTCACTATGACTACACTGTCCTGATGAAGGTTGTTGTCTAGCTGGAGGTACTGTTGTGATCTTGCTCTTTATTGTGCCCCTCACATCTTTTACTATGTTGTTGGAGTTCCTTTCTCTTACCATAACTGCTTTACTTTTTCCGTCTCCCGATTGTTGAGCTACTTCTGTCCCCTTTATAACGTGCAAAATTTTTACAGAAGCCATACATACTTTTCAAAGTAAAGTGCATTTTCAGTTCAACCCACAGCCTAGCAGCCCCTTCACCGTTGTTAAAGGGTGTATATGATTTTCCACTATACCTTTTCCTTTTACAACCCTTATCATTCAAGTATAGTGGAGATACAACCCTTATCTCCACTATACCTCTGATTGGTATCTAAACCCGGTGCAAAGCTTAAAATTAATGTGAGGACTGTGGATATAAATAGAGAAAGGATTTTTTTTTTAATTAGACAAGGACTGTTTGTATGTGGGTATTTGATGTCTCTTGCACCTATATGGTTGTTTGTTGTTTTGGACTTTTGGCTCTGAAGGTGCTACTCCACTCTACAGGAAACACTAAGAGTAAAGGATGAGGAGCTACAGAATTTGTCCAGAGACCTTCGGGCACGTGATTCAACTATTAAAGATATAGCAGATAAACTATCCGAGACTGCTGAAGCTGCTGAGGCTGCAGCATCTGCTGCCTATACTATGGATGAGCATCGGAGAATTGCTTGTGCAGAAATTGAGCGTTTGAATAAAGATTCTGAGAAGCAGCAAGAGTTGTTTACGCAGAAGGTATGTCAATTTGCTACTTTAGGGATGATTCTCGGTAAACTGCCTTGGACAATTAACCCTTGCCTAATGCTATGTGTATTACTTGCAATGGAGTTGTCTTGAATGTTCGTTTCATCTTATTATTATTATTTTTTGCAGCTAAAAGAGTCTGAAGAAAAGGTTGCGAGCCTAAGCAAAGAAAAAGAACAATTAATCAGGCAGAGAGATGCTGCTATTCAGGAAGCAAATATGTGGCGCACCGAGTTGGCAAAAGCTAGAGAACATGATGTTATCTTGGAAGCAGCTGTAGTAAGAGCAGAAGAAAAAGTTAGGGTTGCAGAAGCAAATGCTGAAGCTAGGATAAGGGAGGCTTTTCAGAGAGAATCTGCAGCAACAAAAGAAAAGGAAGAGCTTCTAGCATATGTGAATGTACTAAAAGCCCAACTTCAAAGGTAATGTTATTTGCTTTTGCCCTTAAATTCCATTTTGTTAAATTAGATCTGTTGACTACTGACAAACGGAAAGTATTTTGCCTTGGTGACTGGTTGATGGGTTTGAATAAAAAAAACGGTCTGTTTGACCCTCCTCCGTATCTTCACATAGCCAAGGTGGCATATGTTAGTTTTTCTTTACCTTGCGAAACTGGGAAAGAGAAGGAAACATTTGATGATTTATTTGTATTTTTATGAGGTTGAATATGTGTATCAGTTATGAAAGGTGGCGCATCATAAAACCAATGTTGGCTTAACAGATAGTTTTCTTTTCAACAGGCAACACATTGATACAACTCAAGTTTTTGAGAAGACGGAGTCATGCTCAGATACAAAGCATGTTGACCCCACAGAAGAGAATGTGGATAAAGCGTGCCTGAGTGTTTCTAGAGCTATACCCGCCCCTGCAGAGAATGTCGTTCACATGGCAACAGATCAGGTGAACATTCAGCCGGTTGGAGACAATGAATGGAGTGATATTCAAGCAACGGAGGCAAGGATAGCTGACGTAAGGGAAGTAGCACCCGAAACTGATGGAAGCAGCTTGGATATTCCTGTGGTTAGCCAGCCAGGTACCAATCATCACCATGAACAAGGAGCTAACTCTTTCCATCAGCCCTGATGTGTTATTCACAGGTATACAACATAGAGAAAATATCAATTTAGGCAATGTAATTATACCATTTTGTTGGATGAGCATGTAAACCTTATTGTTTTCATTTTATCATTGCCTAATCAAGCTGTGACATGTGACCTGCCCGGAAAGTGAATACCTTTTTTCTGATGTAAATGTAATGTAATACAACACGAGCTGACCGGTAACTCTTCCGTGATGTGTAAACATTTGATCAACGAATAGAGCCCTTTTTTCATCCACAATTATAACACCTTAAACAAACAATTAAACTCAATTGAACATTCTCGTCCATTGAAAAATTGGCTTAATTGTTGTAGGATTTAAGAATAATTTGAAGTAGGATTTGAGAGCGTGACTTTCTGCAGAAATCATTCCCACCTGTTCCTTCATCATTTCCTCTCCCCAGGCAATGCCCAGTATACCCTTGATATCTGATGGAGCCTTAGCGTGTTTTTGTTTCACATTTAGGTAAGTGGTGTTTACGATTGATTAAAACATTCATTCTACTCATGTTAAACAGAAGCAAACTTTATGCTTTTATTAAACCTGGGCTTCGAAAGAACTAGAAAACACAGACTCACTGTCAAATATGCGATGATGCACTGTTATGAAATTACTGCTCCATTAATTGAAAGAACAACTTCATGCAAAGGAATATCAGAGCCAACACAATTAATGTTGTCTTGTTTATAAATTAAATCAAAGGAACTAAAATCAAAGAGCCAACACAATGAGTTTTGCTGAAATTTATTCCATTTGTCACACAAAATGCCCTCAGATTACAAACAATTCAGGCAAGATTCGAAAAGACTGAATCCCCTAAATTCTCGCTTTCTTCTCTCTAGTGGGTTTTTAATTTGGCTGAGTGATAATAGAAATCGGATGGTCTGAAAATGTTCAAAAAATAAGAAATAAGAAATATAGCTAGATAGGTTTCAACTATATTAGAAAGTGAGTTTTTAAATTTAATTTAACTCCACAAATCAACTTATAAGATGAGATTTACATCTTATTTATATATTATAATTTGACATTATTTCTAGTCGATATAAGATTTTCAGTGTTCTCATCTCCGTATGCTTCAAAATTATTATAATTTTAACCGCGAATTCACCTATGACAATTTTTCATACACAGTGAATGACCCAAAAGTGCACGCAGAGGTAGTCTATAGCCCCTTTGAATTGACCTTAGTAGGGCCTAGCAACCTCTGAAATAGTAGAGGACGTGAGGTATACACAGAAGTCATGTTGAAGCAGTTACTTGGAAATTAAATACAAGAAAAACAGTCAATTCAATATATAGACATCTAGTGAAATATTTTCCCCCACCTATACTGCACTATAAATTACTCTTCCACTTCGATCATCCTTCAAATATTACATTTTGCTTGTGCTAGGACACAACTCAATTAGCCTGTTCTTCTATTTCAATCAAATCAGCAAATAATTTACTCTCTTCTTTTCTGCCCGTCAAACAAGTCCTTATACGCTTTCTTTTAGCATAATATTTTAAGATAAATATTCTGAATGAAAAAGTTTCTTACCAAAGTTTTTATTAATAAAAATATGAATCCGATATTATTTCTCACACTTATAAGTTTAATGTCTCATAAAAACAAGTCTTAAATTTGAAGTCATATTCATAAAATTCATATTAAATAACATTTTTATTGATAAATTTTGTAAGAAAAAACTTTCCTTTTGTTTTATTTGTGTTAAGGAAGTATTGACCCGAATTGATGGGACTGCTAACTGTTCACAACATCACATGACTTTCCATTTCCAATCCGAATATGTCCGAGCCTTGTTAAAGGTTGGGAAGTTGAGTTTTGGATGTACATCATGATGGAACAGTACACATTTCAATCAAACTTAGATATTTTATTTATTTTTGTTTCACATTTTTAAAGATGGAAATTAGTAAAACTTATCTACTCCGTTTCAATATTTTTTTCTTCATTTTTATTTCTAGAGTGATCTATGTTCTTAATCTTTAAAATTTAGGATAACTCAGTTTTAATCCCTCAAAAAATTTGAAAATTATTATAGTTTTTAAATTTGGAAAATCAAAGTTTTATGATTCAATAAGTTTATGGTTCACTTAATTACTTGTTTGATTAGAAAATTTTAAATTAATTTTCACTTAAATTTTTGTTTTAATTGAGTTTTTTTTTTTAAATTGAATTAATTATGTCATTTTCTAGCATTTTATAAATGATGTTAAATACATGGTATGTGTTAATTTTTATTTATTTATGTAATTTTTTATTTTTCACGTGTCGGATTGGTATAATAGTGTGACACGTGTGACACATGAAAAGTTAACTACGTGTGTCACTTATAATGTATTAATGAAAATAATTTAATTGAGTTAATTTTTAAAAAATTAAAACTCAATTAAAAAAAATATAAGTGAAAATCAATTTAAATTATTTTAACCAAATTTAAAATTAATGATTAAGTAAGTCTTTATATATTATGCACTAAAACAATTTTGAAGAAAACATGGTGTTTCAAAATTATCTTTGAAAAGTAAAAACCGTATCTATTTTTTTTTTTTTAAATTTGAGATGTCAAAATGATTTTTTTTAATTAAAAATTGAATATGTTTCAAATTTAAAAAATTAAAATTAAACTCTTCCTTTCAATTAATTCGAGATAAATAATTTTTTAAATTCTGAAAGAGTAAAATATATCTATTAATTCCATTCTATCAATAAACAATTGAATGAAACTCCTAATTTCTTTTTCGGGTGGAATATTTAAAAGATAACAGGAAAAATAACAAATAAAAACTAAATAAAGATATTATTGATATAAGAAAAAAAAGAATAAAGGTAGCAATATATATAACCAAAGAAAAAGTTAACATATAGTGTCAAACTAAGTTCTCACCAAAGAAAAGAATAGAGTGAGAGAGGTATATATAAGAAATATGTATGTTACTATGTTATAATGTAGTTTAAGCATGTAAAATGGTATCAAAATCTATTAAACTCTTTACAGTGATCAGAAAGCCTGGATGGATCAACAGCAAACTGAACGACAGAAGTGAGATCATCCCAATTCTCATGAGCCAATTCCAGATTCTGATGGTTCCAAAAACTCGAGTAGGAAAAGGATGTGGGAGGCTGTTGGTCAACATGTCCAAAAACTGGTTTGATCATTTGGTTTTGGGGAAGGAGCAGTGATGATGGTGAGTTTGTGAAAGTCAAGCATGGCTTGGCGGTGTCAGATTCTAAACTGCATGTTTTGGAACTTGAAGAGTTTGTGGGGTTTGGCTTCGTGATTGGTGCTGTGTTTGAGTCTTTCAAATTTGGTGTGTACCTCTTGTAAGATGGGACTCGTTTGAATATTCGACACAGCGTCCACACTTCCTGCCAAACACACAAAAAACCCAAACACAACCACACATTAAATTCCTCAATACCATGCAAATATTAAAATTCATAATGTCTTAATCTGTGACTAATTAATTCTCCTTTTTGGGTCCAACAAATGTGCTTCAGACTTTAGAAAAGTATAGAGATACAATTGTTTGTTTCTGGTCTTCTTGAATATGAACATGCTTCCAATCCGAATCTCAGAAACTTGTGGTGGTTTGACTATGTTATCTCACAATTGTCTTTTTCCCACGGTTCTAGATGGGTTTATTAATTTAACATTTTCTTAAACTTCTTTTCATTACTACATAAACAAGAAACATGAGACGCAGTTTTTCTAAGATCAGAGAAGATAGGTATATTGACTTTTATTCCACTTTATTTCGAATTGATTCTAGGTTTATTAAGTAATTTTTTTGAACTATCTTCATGTGTTAGAAATACACGAGTGAATAATTAAAGATAAACAATGTTAATATATTATGTAAACCTAGTGTAAAATGGAATATTCCTCAAGTATAAATCATAAAAATATTGTTTTTTATAATAATTATTTTACCTTTTCCTATCCAAAATTTTTTTAGTTTGACTAATATATGCTCACATTTCAATAAAATATTATATATTTTCCTTTTAATTTGTTATCATATTAGTACTATTCTATCTGTCATAGTCAAAATAATGCATTTATGGAAAGTATCAGACTAATTTTATAAAACTAATATTCCTAAAACAGTATATTTTCCTATTTTTTTAATTTGTGTAAAATTATAAATATAATTAAAATAAACTACAATAATTAAACTCGGTCCTTTTTTTTCACTGTTACAAGGATCCCTTATCTAAGTATATGCAATGTAAAAAAAAAAGTGACAATTGAATGTTCTAAAAGCAAGAAGAATTGTAATTATTGTTGTGATGAAGAAAGTAAAATATTCATAAGAGTGACATAGCATAATTGACTTACAGCTTCTTGAATGTCATTAGGTTGTGGGTTAGTGGTGGATTTTCCATTGGGTGGAAGACGAAACTCATGCATCATCCAATCAGTTTTGGTGCCTTTTCCAGCACTTCCACGGTAATAAACCAATGATTTCTTCAACCCAATGCATTCATGGGGTTCTTTAACACAGTATATCGGTTTATCAATCCCGGTGGCTTTCCAAAACCCAGACCCTGTCACTCTGTTAGGCCTTATGCTGTTTCTGTACTTTCTCCCTCTTATGCAGAAGAAATACCACTCCTTCTCCCCCACAGAACTTGCCTCTTCATACACCAGTCACCACCACACAAAAACACAAATCAGACAATAATCATATCTAATCGTATTGGTAACAAGTAGACTTTAAGTCTAGCTAAACTTCATAAAAATTGTAAGCTAAAGTTTGCCTCCATTTTTATCATAAATTAACATTGTTTTTAGTGTGTAACTTCAATCACATATCAAATCATGAAATCATAAAATCAAACACCTAACGTACACTCCAGTCCTTAATTTGAATTATGCAGAAGAACTGTAACCAAACCGATGAAATTCATTTGCTGCATCAGATACAAAAAATATTAACGAAGAGGAAGGTGATCTTACTTGGAAGATCCCATGGATCATATTTGTAGATGTCAATCTGTTTGATGAGTTCAATTCTGAGAGGCTTCTTCTCCACCTTTCGCCTGAGATAAAAGCCCACAAGCTCTTCGTCTGTTGGATGGAATCTGAAGCCGGGAAGCACAACTTCGTCTTCTTTCTTGTCTTCTTCATCAGAGTTATGTAACTTGGACACATCCATTGTTAATCTCTGTAAAACTTGAGAACCTTCTTCTAACCTGTGGGCTATGTTCCTCCTTTTCATCTACTTATATTAATTTCTGTCGCCGCAGTGTGTAAATTGAATATTAGCTGCCGCAGTCAAGTCAAACATTTCCATTAAACAGTGTGTGGCTGTCATCAAAATTAAATTCAAGTACAGGTTTTTTTAACAAATCACATAAGCTGATTTTGGAATTAAAATAATATTTTCAAACTATAGATAGTTATAATATCTAAATCTCTTTAAAAAATTATTAGAGTTCATTCCCTATAATCGTAAATAGCATATCTTACATGCCTACTGCATTATTCTCTCTGTGAAAAAAACATTTTAAATAGAATTATGGTTAATCAATTTGTTTAAAAATTTGAAAAATCAGGTTCTTAAAGAATTTTTTTTATCTTAAAGTTTTGAATTAAGAATGATATAATAATAATTTTGATATGATTAAGTTAATGGTGGGCAGAAGGTCAATGAATGTTAGCTTACAGGCAACAAGAGATAAAGTCTACGAGAGTGGGCACAAGTTTGACTATGATATAGATATATGGATTGCAATTAAAGAAGGGAAAAGGTCAAAGGAGATTTCAAAGTCATTATTTGTCTGTAGAGAATTTTCGAAAGCTAACTTTAACAATTAGATTATTGGCGCTTCTTCCAACATCAATGTCTATTTCTCATTTCTAAATATCTTCTAAAATGTTACTACTTTCTTTCTAACACAATTTTTTTATTATTAATAATTCATTCGTGACAATACATGACGTCACTCCAAACTTTTATCTGTTTCCAAAGAATCAAAGACTATTGTTATTTTTTTATTATTTTCTTTTAAGCCTGTAGTTTAAGTAATGTTGGTCGAATCCACGTATTAATAATTTCTATTTTTTTATAAAAATATAATATTAACATGTTTGTTTATGTGATTTTTATTTATCAGTAATAAAAAGCTTATATATGATAATAAATAATGAATTAGTGACAAGTTTAAAATAAAACAAGTGGTTTAATTTTAATGGATTTTCTTGATATACACTTTATTGCCTTCGTATTGTTAAACATTTATATCCCACTGTAAAAAGACAAAAAAACATAATTAATATTGAAATGACGTTAGATGATGAAAGCTAAGAAGATTAACATTAAGTAATTCTTTGTTCACTTGGATTTGAGAGAGACTGATTGAATGAATTTGAAAATAATTTTTGTTGTTGTTTATTTGAGTAGATTTGGAGGTAGGTGAGAATTGATTTGGAAGTAAATTTTTTTAATCTGTCACATCAAAATGTTGCTTCCAAATTCATTTTCACTTACCTTCAAACTTCTCAAATAAACAACAACAAAATTTATCTTCAAATCCACTCAATCACTCTCCTCCAAATCTATTCAAGTGGTTACCAAAAAATCAAACTTGTATATATGAAAATTTACGAATGAGGTTTCTTTTCTTTTTTAATTATATAATCAACAATTCAGCTAAGTCTTTTATAAGATTTATACCATTGTATAAGATTAAATTCTATATTTTAAAACATAAATCAATTTTCAAACACCATATTTAAAAACATTTTAGTCTAGTTTTTTCAAAAAATATTTTAACAATTTTGCCGAAGTTCAATTCAGTTAATCATATAGTGTAGTACTAAAGATGATAAAACAGGGAATTTGACGCATGAAAATAGAAAAGACTAAAGAAAAGTACAACACAATTTTCATATCAAAATAAAATAAAAGAATTCAATTTTTAGACTAATCTAAATAAAAGACTACTGGGCATAGGCCACCGGCCCACTTAAAGCCCAAATTTTAGTAGGCAAAAGTAGAATGATGGGTTAATAATATTACTTTCACGCGCTTATGACAAGAGTGAAGCTTACTTGCGTCCCAAGGAGGATTTTATCATATTTTAAAATTTTTTAATTTTTAAATTATGAATTAATTTCATTATTTGATTATATATAATGCACGAGACTGACTCGTGGTCAATTCTTCAAAGAAACTTCTTAACTTTGTAATAGTATCTATCACGTGACCACGTCAATAGTTTATATTGTAAACTTTTTTAAAAAAGGAAACTTTTAAATAATGAATTGAAAATTCAAATTATCATTCCTTCTATTTCTTTCTTTCCTTATTTGTTTATTAATCGATAAGGAAATTCAAATAATGAATTGAAAACTCAAATTACGTAATTTTTTTTAATTAGGTAATTAAGTACGAAACCATATTGTGTGAAGTTGGAAGTTATAGTTGATCCTTACCTTAATGGACCAAAATTTTGAAATACTTTCTGGTCTTAGGAATAATAGTTTTTGCTATAATAACTGTGAAAATTACTGCAAATATTCAACTTTTTTTCTCCTAATTCAGTGCTAAATTTGGTAATTTATATAAATATCATGCGTACTTGCCTACCCATGCGACTTTTTTCACGAGATTATACAAGCACTCTCATGGTTTAGTAAAATTTCACTTCAAATCCCATTTTTAATCTTATACTTAATTGTAATATATAAATCTCTTACAAATAATCAAAGAAAAACACATTAAATTGGAGAAAAAGAATGACATTTATTAAAAAAATAAATTTTAAACCTAACTTAATTCTATAAAATAAAATTTATATTCATTTATATAATCTCTCACTGAAAAAAGTTTTAAACTTTCAACATATTCTGACTTGAGAATCTTCTATCAAGCTCCAGAAGTATCAAGGATGAAAAAAGTTGTGAAAATTCACCGTGAATATCTAAGGAATACTTTTAATATATATTTATGCTCAATGAAATAATACTCATATTTTACCTATTTTTTTAGATAATATTTTCTATATTTTGAATTTTAATTAAAGTTTACATGTAAGAGTCACTGTGTGAAACCAAAATATTTTAATACAGTCTCCGTTGATTTAGATTGTGCAAGTTAAGCCCATTTTCTTCACATATTTTTCTCTTGTTTGGAAAACCGTTCAAACACATTAAGAAGATAATAATCCTTTAACAATTAATTTTTTATTTTTTATTTTTAAATCAAATTATAATGTGTTATAATATTATTAAAATGATTCTGTTAGTGAGTGTTTATTCGATAAAAAGATTTAAAATTATAATTTTTCAAAATTAGAAAACTGAGTAAGCCTGCACCTCGTCGTAATTATTGCCGCGCAGCCACCTTTCGTGTTCATATGGTTTCCACGCAAAAAGGAGAGTTTGGGATTCGTTCATATTTGAGTTCAACACGTGTTTGACAATAATTTGTATTAATTAGCTAAAACTTGTAAAATAATAAATAAAAACATAATTACTATTGAATCAAATCTTAATATCAGATAGTTATAGATTCTTTTTTAAACTATAAGTTTATAAATTTAATTTTCTTTAATTTTTTTTACAATCCAGTTTTTTTACATCATTTACCAATAAACACAAATATTTCTATTAAAATAAAAATAAAATGATATTTTTTTAACATTAGAGCAATAATTAAAAAGAGTGTAGCGATAAAATAATAATAAAAAGTCATAATCACAAATATTGTTTAAACATTAAGATTTTCCATTATTATTTAAAATAAAAAGACGGTAAAAAAGTTTCAAATGAGTAAAGTTAAAATAAACTAATAGCTATTAAAAAATATTTTACCAAATGTAAATAAAATAGTTTTATCTAAAAATGGTTATAAAATACATTAAATCGATTTACTCAACTACGAATATAAGAAAAACGTCTCTTCTTCAAACAATGTGCAATTGGTTTGTTCTAGTAAGTCGTAAACAATATATTAAGTAACTTTTCAAAATTTTACTTTCAGAAACTTATATTCTACAAGATTTACAAAATAGATATATTTTTCCTTTCTTCTTCTCCAATTGATCAGTACCATACTCATTAAGGAAATAATAAAGAATAGGAAAAGTACTAATCTAATACCACTAAATAATTAAAAGATGATTGATTTAACAAAAATATGTATACATGATTTTCAAAATATTTGAACACCTTCCCATAAAATATTTGAACACCAAACAATTCTCTTTATTAAGATAATATAATAACAATGAATATTAAAAAATATAAACATTATTATTTATTTATTAATAATAAACATAATTGTTAAGTGATTATTATTTTAGAAAAAGGTGTAAATGTATTTTTCGTCTTCATCTATCGGTGAACATACTATACTGGTTAAGGAAAGGATAAAAATTTACCAACTTTATATTGTCAAGCAATATAAAAAAAAATAATTGAATGAAAAAAAAAAAGAATAGAGTTGTAGAATTTTTCTAACACATTATGGTAGCTCACATTATTATTATTATTATTATTATTATTATTATTATTATTATTATTATTATTATTATTATTATTATTATGTTTAATTGTATGATGACATTAAAACTTACTTATATATTTAAAACTAATTCTATTTTAGTTTTATTGTTGGATTATGTATTATACTATTTTTTTTATTACATTATATATCAAAATTTATTGTTATTTAATATAATTAAATATACAATATTTATAAATAAGTTACAAAATTGAATATAATCAAGTTGATTTAGTCACCTAGCTACTAATTTAATAACTGATTAGCTATTGCTAACTATTTTAATTAAATTAAAAACTGTATTTATTTGCGATCAAATTAATGATTAAAAACCATTTCATTAAATTAAAATTTGTTTCTATTATAGCGACGGAAATATTATATTCCTACAGTCTATTATGTTTTCTAGAATTTGGTGTTTCTTCTCTAACACTCTACCCATATTCTTTATTAGGATATGGACATTCAAGTACGCAAAACTTATAAAAAGATTTATTATGTAAAAAAAAATTCAAGTATTAGTGTAAATGAATAAGTTAAACATCTTATAAGATAGAAAACCTATAAATTTATTATCTTAATAATGTCATTATATTGAATTACTTTAAGATATTTCTACTAGAAGAGAAATGTATTAATATGGAAGACACTTCCTCCTAAAGTAGAGATTATTTAAAATTTAAGTGTGAGTGTAAATCTTACATCAAATAAAAGTAAAAAAGTTAATAAATCTATTATCAAGTGATGTTATTTTCTTATAGATTATGATAAAATACAAACAAAGTTTCACATAAGATAAAAACAAGAAATGAATATGTGTTTATATATACATAAGATACAGTAAAAGACCTTTTGAAGTGATATCGAAAACAAATCTGTAAGGATTTCGTCCAAAGTGGATTATATCTTACCATTGTAGAAACCTATATGCGTTTTGAGAGCAAAAGATGCTCAATGGTGCCACCATGGGTCTGTAGACCATGGTGTACTCATGGATTAGGAAAGATGGAAAATCATAATTCTTTGTTTGAGATCCTAAGCCTTTTGGAGTCCTTCCATAGTAAGGTGAAGTCTTGACAGATGACCAGTGGCCTTTTGAAGTGATAACAAAAGCAAATTCGGAGATCTATGTGTATTGTCCCTCCCTAAAATTGGTATTATAGCCAATGGTTCAGGTCTGGTGAGTAAACCCTTTCATGATAAGGTGAAACCTTGGTAGGTGGCCGGTGGTAGATAGCCAGATGAGTCATGGGAGGTGAAGAGGAAGAGATGTTCAATAATAATGTATTCATAGATTAGAAATATAATAAAATTAAGAGATGAACATGAATTTATATACACATAAAATATTTTTATTAGTAAGAGACTCTTTACAATTTTTCTAATTTAAGTCATAAAATATTTTTATTAGTAAGAGACTCTTTACAATTTTTCTAATTTAAGTATCAAGAACTAAAAGAACTTAATTCCTCGTCCTTTGGCATATATATTATTAGATAAGATATTATATAAAAATATTATCCAAAGGCACATTATTATCAATTACAAAAAGGAGTTTCAAAGTTAAGTATGCTTAACACATAATACGTGTTAATGTGATTGTAGTATTTTTGTCGTTTACCTATTGTAATACCTATAATTAAGTGTCACGTTATAATATTTATAAAATAATATTCTTATCTAGCGATACCTATAATTAAGTCACGTAAGCACATTTATTGGCCTGTGATAACATATAAGATGATACTTCATAGATAAATAAGAACAAATATGGCCATTGTGATAGCTAAAGAACCTCTATAAAGATCAAATTCTCATAATTGTGATATTTTAATAAATAAAAAGTGAAATTAAATCTTAACGAGCAATAGTTGTCGTTAATTATATATAAAAAGTTAGTTTATTAGAAGCCTATAAAAAAAGTAAAATAAAATATTTTCCTTCTATATATGATGACACTAATTTAAGAATCATTAAGTAATTTGTATTTAGAAATATTAAATGCATATAATAAATAACGTTAAAATCCTGTGTATAAGATTTTAATAATAAAAAAAAAAGTTAATTATTTTTTTAAAAGAAGTTGTACCCAGGTTAAAATACAAAATTTTGAAAAGTTATTAATTTATACATAAACTAATTTTAATTTATGAAAAAACTCATTTATATCTTTCTGTGTAAATTTGTAAAATATGCTGATAATTCAACGTAAAAACACATTAAACAGAAACAAGGGAAAGACATTGTTTGGTTGGTACCTGACTTCATAGACCTGGGAAGTTATTGACTCCAAACAAAGCTGGACTCCAGGAGTCTTTACCAAAGCGTAAGATCATTTGTCATCACGTGCTTGCCGTAACTATTTCTCTGATAACTTACCTAATAAAAATGGAGTAAAATGCAAGCTAGATCTTGCCTTTCTTATTTTTACCAATATTGATTTGTTTACCATAGAAAACAATACTGTCTACGATGACACAGAACATCCTTACCAGAAAGAAACAACACTTCCGAAAAATAGATGACACACATAGAGTACAATTTAAGAGACATCATTTTACACCTGCTACAAATCTCAAACAAATATGCTAGGCAATGTTTTCACTGTTAGGAGCCTCATCGGTGACACGTTCATGAGTTTGTGTGTCCGTACGGAGAGCAAGTAAGATGGCCCGTGCTTCAAGGATTCCATCCCTGAGTCCATTCAAGAACATCGCAGTCATTACATCTCCAAACTCCTCTGATTTTTTGTGCCATACCATAGTATTGAATAGCCTCTCTAATGCTTCAGCTCTTTCTTTCAAAACAACACTATCCCTATACTTTGCCACACGATAAAGGTTGCCTAGTCTCTTCCCAACAAACGCATCATATTGCCTGTTGAATTTCTGAATCAGTTCGTCATATTGATTTTTCGAAGAGCTGCCTGAGTTCTGGGGAGCAGTTATATGTGATAATCTGTTGCGGAGAATTTGGTGGCTCTTCTTCAACTCCCAGAAGGTTTTAGTTTTGACCTCAGATTCCGAAGGACTTTGCTGCTTCATCATCATCATGAATATTTGCATCAGAGGGTCGTGAGAGGGAGGAAGTGTCACTGTACTCCAATCCAATCGTGGAATCCTCAGATTTTGTTGTGAGGGTGATTTAAAAGTTCCTTTAATCCCTTTCCTATTTGCCACAGTAGTTAGGGCTGCCCCAACGTCCAAATCAGGAAATCTGAGTTTTGCTTCCAAGAGTACACCGTAAACTCCAGTCATGTACGTCCTATTTTCAGCCGAGGGTATTATATCCTCCATCCCTTCAACTGTCCATTCAATCCTACCATTCTTCTTCAAGGCAGCCACAGAGATTTCAGCAACATCCATAGAAGGAAACTTATTCCATGCCTCAACAATTCCATCCTTTATTCCTTCAAACAAGAATTCAGGTGCTATTCCTTCCGGAAGAGCAACGTAGTTTTCGTCGTCCTCCAAACTTCCCTTATGGACAGAGGTTGAATCTCCGTTCACAATCAAGTTATTGGGACTGGCGAACAGGAGATCTTCCATATTCGTTCCTTCTTCAAACACAAACGCTCCCCAACCACTTATCATCAACGACGACGTCGCATCATACGAAACCTGCACCAGATTCCACTCATGCTCCATAACTGCATTGCCAACCCACTCCTTCTCGCTGCACAAAATTCCTACATCACACAACAAGATGTGCTCTGCCTCAATTCTAAAGTTTCGATACCCTTTTCGAGGAGCATATCGCCCGTTGATTAGTAAACGCAGATCAACAAGGCCACGACCATCGTATCTGTCCCTTTGACTCTCATTTTGGAAGTGGAAGATCATCGCTACAACAATCTTAGGGAACTTGCCACGAACCCAGAAACGAGGAATCCTTCCCACCCCCACAAAGTTAAACCATTCTGGAATCTCAGTTAAAAATGGCATCACCATTTCTATTCCTCCTACCCCTTTCTTCACCTGTCATATCATTGTAACAGTTTCAATTGTCTCTTCTATATGCATTTACATCACAATCACTAAAAGTAGTTTAAATGTCAGTTATTCTAAGAAAAATCTAATGTTACATGCATATCAAAGACGCTGGAAGTTGTAAGAGAGGACAAGGTTTAATAAATATATATCTAAGTATATATAAAGTTCGTCTTTAATATTTGTAATTTTAAACCATTCTAAACAAATATTTTACGATTAAAAACCATGCAACTTGTATTTTACAATATATAAGTTGCATTTTGCGTATAAAAATTTAGACAAATAGATCTCTTTTTCAAAGGTTAAAAAATAAAAATATTAGTAAATATTTAAAAATGGATACTGTAAAACCGAAGTAAAAAAGTATGAAAAAATAATAATAATATTATTTTAAAATGCGTAAGTTTTTTTTTTCTAAAATAAATGAACAAGATTTAAAATAAGTATGATACCTGACACCATAGCATGTCTGATGTCTCTTTTGTTAACTTGAAACAAAATCTTGCATCTACTTTCTGAACAGCAGACGGCAACTCTG
Organism: Vigna umbellata; assembly: GCF_029865625.1. Classification (NCBI taxonomy): domain Eukaryota; kingdom Viridiplantae; phylum Streptophyta; class Magnoliopsida; order Fabales; family Fabaceae; genus Vigna; species Vigna umbellata. Next base: position 12,362,192 of record NC_142165.1, on the reverse strand, counting down.
AAATTTCTTCAAGGTCTAAACAATGATGAACATCAAGAATTCTCAAGCTAGTGGGTTCAGAAATTTTTTTAAGCTTCTTGCTTCCATTCAAATCGAGACTTGTCCAGTCACCACATTGCTTGATGCACGAAGGGATAGATACAAAATTGTTCTCTGAAACAATCAATTCTTCTAAGTTTGGCAACATGAATACGCTCCTTGGTAAATACTTAAGTTCCTTATTACTGGATATTTCTATAGAAACAAGCCCAGTAAGATTACTGATCGATTCTGGAAGCTCTTGAATACCCGTATTTTTCATTTTAATCTTCAGTGACTTGGTCATTTCTTGCATTATCTCTGGGAAATGACCAAGGCTTTCACATAAATTGAGGTCAAAGACTTCTAGAGATGGTAGAAACATTCTGGACATGACATTTTGAAGCTTTGTGCATTCCGAAACACTTAAACGAGCAAGTCTTGTCAGAAATCCAACCGATTCATGGATTGCAATTAGGTTCTTACATTGATTAATTCTCAGTTCTCTTAGATTCTGTAGTTCGGACACATCAGGTATTTCAGTGATGCATTGGTTATATGAAAAGTCCATGTTAGTCAAGCACGGAAATTTCTGCCAAATACAAAAAGTCATTCAAAACGATCATTTGCAGAATGTTCAGTTATTAACTTATTAATGTGAATGAAAAATTCAAACGTAAAAAATAAGAAAATATGGTATATATAGAATTGTACCTTGAATGGCTCTTGGAATGTTAGACAACTTCTAGGCAAATTGAAGACAACGATTTTCTTTGGATGAAATTTTGGTGGGAAAGACTTTGAAGGATAGTCGTCCCAATCAAGCAGTCTTAAATGATTTGGTAAATGTTCAGGTTCAGATGAAAAGGATGTGTTTCGAACAATGAGAATTCTGAGCCATTTCATTTTCTCAAACTCAGTACCACTCCATTTTACCTTTTCTTGCTGAGGAGGATCAAGCACAATCCCTTGAATCTTATCACTTCCCTTTAACACAAGTACAAAGAACAAACATCAATTGCATATTATCATTAATATAAAATACTATAATGTAAAAATAAAAAACAGAGTAAAAAAGTAGATGATTACCGAATCTTCCGTTAGTATTTGAAGAACATCTTCATAATCCCATATTCTGCTACGTTCTCCAGGATTTGGTGCTTCCTGCCTAACAATCTGTCTACCCATATCTTGTATTAGATCATGCATCTTGAGGCAGCCATTCTCGATAGTTATGAGAGATTTATTAACAAGTTCTTTCATTTTGGATTCTGAATAAAATTCCTCATGTATTTTGTTCACGTATTCCACTTTCTCCCCTTTAAAGAAGCAAGCTATGTCCAAGAAAACTTGTTTGGCATCATCATCCAATCTATCGTAGCATACTTGAAGCACATTATCTTGAATCTTTTTATTTGGAGTCTTCTTATATTCTTCCAATGCATCTTCCCAAGCATCTAAACTTCCTCCATGAAGAGTAGCTAAATCAGAGCCTAGCACTTTTAAAGCCAGTGGAAGACCTTTAGCGTAATTTACAGCACGCATAGACACATCTTCAAAACCAGTTTTAGGACAATCTTGTCCGAAGGCATTCCAACAAAAGAGCTCCAAAGAATGTTGTTCATCAAGTTCCTTCATTTCATAAACATTTCCAGCAATTAGGAGATCTCTTTCCCTTGTCGTTATAATGATCCTACTACCTGGACCAAACCAATCACACCCTCCTGCCAACTTTTCTAACTTTTCTTTATCATCAACGTCGTCAAGAACCAAAAGAACTTTCTTTCGGCCAAGCTTTCGTTTTATTTCATAAATTCCTTTATTGGTACTTCCCAACTTAGTTTCCGACTCCTCAAACATCTCAGACAGAAGTGTCTTCTGTAGATCTTCCATGCCATTGATTGTGTTTGATTTTTCTCTAACACCGGCAAGAAAACTTGCAGCATCAAAGTGTCGCACAATTTTGTTATACAAAGCTTTGGCAAGTTCCGTTTTTCCAATTCCACCAAGTCCACATATGCTCAACATTTTTACAGTGTTGTCATCAATGTCCAAAAGTGACATAACCTTTTCTATGTGGGGCTCAAGTCCAAGAGGGTTCTGCCCAGTATGTAAAGGTTTACGACCTAGATTCCTTTGGATCTTCCCAACAATTTCTTCAATATAATCCTTTTCAGACCTACATGAGTAAAATGTATTAATTGTTTGTTTTATATCTGGATTTCTTTTTTGTTATTATACCAAATTACAAGCATTGTGATTATTGTACTATATAAAAATAAGCATTAACTAATCAGTATCACAACAAAAAGTAATTATTACATTATGAATACACAAAATTTACTAGAGATGAAAAAAGTTAGAAAATTAAAAAATCGATAATTTATAATAAAGAGAAGTATCTAAATATAATATCAAATTCAAGCAAAAAAATGGTTTTTTTTTTTCACATTGGATTTGTTTAATAATTTTTTAATCTTTAAATTAATTTCTCGAAAATGTTCATAAATCTCATGACTAGCATTTACACACCAAAAGAATCTAAAATTTAAATTCATAGTCAGCCATTTAACATTTTATATGCGTTATTATAATTAGGATGTAGCATAATATATAAAAAAGAGTGCACCTGATAAAAATAATATTAATATCCATAAATCACACCGAGTCATTCTTGTTTTTGTGAGAAGTAAATTCCCACATATGTGTTGAACTTGAGTATAACATTTGCTTAGTAAAACACACTCAAATTACTTAATTCCTACTTGACTATAATTTTTTAATAAAACACAGAAATATTACTTTTCTTTATTTTGGTGCATGAGAAAAATAAAATTAAGGGAGGAATAAATACTTTTAACATTTAAATTTCCTCACATATTGCAATTTTTTATTTCCAATAAAAGTAGAGTCGTATAACGTGCTCTTATATGTGAATGACATGCTATTATAGGTGAATGACATGCTATTAATGTTATAGATGAGATGATAGTAAAGTTTGAATATAAGCATTAATTACATATATCAGTGTAAAATAAAACTTCAACGTCTCATGTAGTTTAATGTCAAAATTAGAAAAAAAAGACAAAGTTAAAAAATATCAGTGATATTTTCGTAAATAGATGTTCAATTTAGATATCAAGATGTATACTTTTTCGACGCCAAATGCTTATTAGACGTCGAAATTCTTAATTTCCAACGTTATATTGAATAAATTTCATGAAAATGTTTGACGCGAAAGTGAAAATATATCCACATATGATGTCCAATGCCTTAGTTTCATATGTGAAAGATGTATAAAACGTCAGAATATCACTTTTCATGCGTTATATGTTAGTGAATTCATTAAAAATTTGAACGGAAGAGTGAAAATTTATTCACTTTATATTTGTGTGAAACCTTCTTTTATTCTCAAACCTATCTCGGACGAAGTTTTCAACAATCAACATATGTAATATTTAATTCATTTTACACAAATGCACGTTGATTAACTACTTTAGGTATGATTTTTTTTTCGTTTTGACCAATTAGTTTTGTACACAAGTACTCTCTTTGGAGTATAGGCATGTTCTCCTTTCTCCTTCACTAATGACAACACTTTATCCCGACAACGAACCCACCTTTAAGAAGGTTAATTTCGTTTTTGTTTTTTATGGACTATAAATTGATTGAACTTGTTGGTATTATTGATATTGTTGACATTGTTGAACTTGTTTGTTGTTATATATCGTATTAATCCAAACTTATAGTAAAAGTGAAAGTATATTCAAAAGAACTCCAAATGATGTAAAAATTTGTTCAAAGCACCAAAAAACACCCTGAGAAGCCCACACAAAAAGTTTAGATTAAAATTTAAAGTCTAAATATATGAAATATTTTTGTAAAGTTTGAAAAATAAAATAAATTGACGAAAAATAGAAAATGACCTTTTTTTAAAAATTTAGAAGGAACATCTAACTGCTTAAGCTACCTTGGGCTTGAATTTTTTTTTCTAATCCTAAATCGAAATATGATAATGTCAAATTTATCAACCGAAACAAAAGTTATGGTCATTTAAAGATATGTAATAATTAATTTTTTAAATAATTTTTAAACTTCAGACGGACCAAAATAGGGGCTCATGAGTTTTTTTTTTTCTAAAATAGGAGTTCCAAGAGTGGTCAACAAAAGTTTCAACAAAATATAATAACTATAATTATATCTAACATGACGTTAGTATTTTTGCATATGTTAAAGTAAAAAATAATTTAATATAAATGGCTTAAAATCAACCATCAAGATTTTAAGAATGAAAATTCATAAAAAAAAATAAATATGTTTTATTTTATTAGATAAATTATTAATTAAAATTTTATTTAACAAGTACGATTGTTAACAAATTTCTATTTGACTTTCTATTCATTTTAAATTTACAAATAAACATTTATCATCAACAAAAGTGGATGATAATACTTAAAAATCAACCTAATTAGGTTAACTCTAGAAATATTGTTGTCGAAGTCAATATCAATTTATCATTAACTTTCAATTAAAGTTATTTATTGTTACTCAAATTGATACTAATACATGGTTATTTAAATTTATTTACTTTAATATTAATTGAATAAAATAAGTTTTAAAGCTTAATTATGTTTGAAATCTATGATAAGTTTAAAAACTTTTAACTAAGTTCTTAATAAATTATATAATTATAAAAATATAAAATTATAAAATAATAACGTAATAAAATTAAAAATAATATAAAATTATAAAATCATAAAAATATAAAAGTATAAAATTATAAAATTATATAAAACTATAAAATTATAAAATAATAGAGTTATAAAATTATAAAAACATTAAATTATAAAATTATAAAATATAATATTATAAAATTATAATACTATAAAATTATAAAATAAAAAAATATAAAATTATAAATAAATTTTAAAATAGTAAAATAATACAGTAAAATAATAACATTAACCGTAACTACCGTATCATTTCGTTAATATAAAATTTAACAACATAAACTCAATTAAAAATATAAATTTATTAAATACATAATCGACCATAAATATTTATTAACATTCAATTAAAAGTTCACAAGATTATAAAAGTTTTAAGATATAATTAAACTTATTTTAATTTATGTATATGGGACCAATGCATTTTAATTTAGTGATGGAATAAATGTAATATACTTTTAATATTAGTTTAATTTGTATTTATTATAGTAATTACATGATGAAAGGAATTGTTTTTGTACATACCTGGTGGTGGTGGTAATATGCATCCCTGGCAAGTTAGCTGCTTCAGACAAAGCAGACCTCCAAGCCTGCACTTTCTGCAACTCTTCTCCAAACTCTTCTTCGTGTGCCATCATGTGTTTTCCAAAACTATTTCTGATTTTCTGTATATCTGAGGGATCTACATGGTAGAACACTGGAAGAAAAAAAATTTGCTTACTGTTCATGTGGGTGCGTTGCATAATCTTAACAAGTTCATCGAGACACCATGTGGAAGATGCATAGTTCTCAGAAAACACAACTATGAAAACATTAGATTCTTCAATGGCCTCAAGCAGAGCCAGTGAAAGACCTGTCCCTATCCTCATATCCCTGTCATCATGGAAACTGAGTATTCCCCTCCTACCCAACCCTTCACGGAGCTGCCGTAGAAAGTTGTTCCTAATATCTTCTCCTCTAAAACTAATGAACACATCGTAGCGAGAACACTCTTCTTTCTCACCATGTTTTCCCATGTTAAAGAAACCAAACTACAACTAAGGATGCTCAACTACGATGTTCGATTTAGTGTGTTAAATAGAGCAGAGTATCCTAGGCTGATATATACACACTTTACTTTATCAATGAAGTAAGGTTCCTGGAAGGTGCTCTCGTCTATGCCCATTCACTGTTCTTGTCACTCTACCAAACATGAGGGTCCAATGATCCAGACACTACATGTGATACCAATAAATTCACACAGAAAGTGTTTGACTATCAATACTAATATTTCTATTAATGCAAAAAGCAAATTTTATATAATCAATTAACTTTATATATTATGTTTTAAATTAAAATAATAATTATTATAACAAATAAATAATAAAAAAAATTAAAAAGTATATAGTTATATTTATAAAAATTAATTCAAATTAATATTAATTTTATATATTATGTTTTAAATTAAAATAATAATAATTATTATAACAAATAAATAATAAAAAAAATTAAAAAGTATATAGTTATATTTATAAAAATTAATTCAAATTAATATTAATTTTATATATTATGTTTTAAATTAAAATAATAATAATTATTATAACAAATAAATAATAAAAAAAATTAAAAAGTATATAGTATATTTATAAAAATTAATTCAAATTAAAAAGTATATAGTTACATTTATTATTGCCACCACTCGTCATTCTCTTGTTTCATTATGTTGGATGTTACATGAATGTTATCAAAATAATACATTGTTGGATGTTACATGAATGTTATCAAAATAATACATTGTTGGATGTTTTGAGCCATAATCTTCAGCAGAAGTAATAAAACAGGACAACCAGGAGTTTTGGACAGTCAATAATGCAATCTATTTGAGAATATTACAAATAAATGTTGAGTGACAGCTGAAATTTAAATCCCACAAAAAAACCGCAGAGATGATAAAACTAATATTCCAGCATCGTGAAACGAGAGGACGATAATGCTACAGAATATATGCTTAGAACATTTTAGATTCACAATAGTTCCATCTTCAGAAATGTAAGGTCACAGATATTGATGCATTTTTCTTTATTGAAATCGTAATATATTTTTACACCTTATTCACTTACACAATCACTAAAACGCTTAGTTATGTTTTGTCTACGGAATATCTGTACCGTTAAAATTTTGATGTCGTAATAAAAAAAATTAATTTGATTTGATTTTTTACAAGTTGAAACTGCTTCAAACTTTTTAAAAAATGGTAAGATCAGTTTAAACATTTCTCAAAGGCAAAATAAGATATTAAACCTCTAAAAATTTATACTTCTATATTAAAATCAATTTTATGGTATTAAGTTACCGTATTTTTTTTTTTCTGAAGACCAACTCGTCAACCCCTACCTGCAGTATATATTTATGAATTCTACATAGTTTTATTTTTTAAAATGTAGTTTTTTATTTAGGAAAAATATAGCAACAAATATTTAAAATTACAGAAATATAAAAATTTTGTATAGAAAAATATTTTTTGTTTAAAAAAATATTTATTTAAAAATTATATAAAAAATATTTTTAATTGAAATTTATAAAACTTTAAAATAAAAAATATTAAATTTTATTAAAAAAGTTTTATTTAGAAAAAATGTAAAAGTAAATAATTTAAAATATAGAAAAATATAGAATTTTTAATTGAAGTTTATATCATTTTGAAAAAAAAAGTATATAAATTTTTTTTAAAAGTTTTATTTTAGAAAAAGTATAAAAGTAGTATCTTCACCTCTAAAACTAAGGAAGAACAACGTTATAGATGTCATTTCACTAAAATAATTCATAAAGAAGATAACTACCACAAATAAAATATACAATGTTATAAATTAATAAAATAGTATAGAAAATTTGTAGAAAGCTTAAAATTATAATTAAATAATAATTATTTAAATGTTAGTGAATTATACAAAACAGTAAAAATTATACGGTTTAATAGGTCTCTGTTTAGGGTTGGAATTTCAAATTGGTCTCTGTTTAACAGGTCTCTATTTATAATTGAATTTTTAATGATTGAAAAAGATTGAATGTCATTGTTAAAATCACTATGACTCTTAAACTATTTTATAAATTCTTAAATTTTTCTTAACAAAAAAATTATTTTACCCTCAAAAAGTTGACATATCAAGTAGGAGAGATAAGGATACACTTTTCTCATTTTTCTCTTATAATATCCACCTATATGCGTCCGAAATAAAGATACATTTTCTTTATTTTCTCATATAATATCCAACTAGATTCGTACAACATACGGAAGTCACGAAAACTTTGGATTCATTAATTAAGTTAACTACTGTAAGTTGTATTTTCTTGTAAGCGATAAAATTTAAAAAACAATGTAGGTCGCGTGAATGAATAATCCAGGTTATTGAATTTTTAAAAGAATTAATAGCAATAAAAAAAAAAACCTCTATGGGTACTGCAAGAATGATAGATCCAACTTGATTAATCTTAAATGAGTTCTTATTAGGCAACAAAGCTCTGAAACTATCTTAACAAACCAAACAAACCAGAAACATAAGCATCAGAAAAGCGAAGCTGGAAACCAAGAATATGCAAAGGATTTTAACAAACCTTTAACTCTGTGTTTGCTTTCAAGTATGCACTGTTGAGAGAGATAGAAAAGTGGTATCTCCCCAACTTTCTTATCCTGCAATGCAAACGCAGAAAGAGTACAATCCCACTAACGACATCACTTTACATATGATCTTAAATAAACATTGTAGGCAATGTTTTTATTATTAGCAGCCTCTGCAGTGAGAGACGTTGCTCAGTTTCTATGCGGCGGAGTAAGGAGATTAAGTAAGAGAGCATGTGCTTCAAGGAGTCCTCCCCTCAGTCCATTCAAGTATATTGCACCCATCACATCTTCAAACTCTTCTGATCTCTTGAACCCTTCAACCCCAGCTTCGTACAGCCTCTCTATTTCTTCACCTCTTCCTCTCAAAACACCACCAATCTCTTCATATTTTCCCACACCATCACGCTTCTCTTCTCTCTTCTCAACACACTCATCATATTCATTTTCATTTCCGTCATCAAGTTGTGCAAATTTGTTGCGCAGAGTTTGGTGTTCCTCCTTCAACTTCCAGAACAGTTTACTCTTCACCTCGCCTTCAAAATTACTTTGCTGCTTCATCCTCATGAATATTTGCATCAGAGGGTCCTCAGAAGGAGGTACAAAAAATCCTTCGATCCCTTTCCTTTTTGCCACAGTATTTATTGTTGCCCACATGTCCAAATCAGGAAACCTCAGCTTTGCTTCTTTGAGTCCAGAGTAAATTCCAGTCATGTATATCCTACTTTGAACCGATATTTCTACTTCAGGTGCCCATCTAACCTTATAACCCTTCTCCAACACAGCGTTACTGCTTTCAGCAATATCAAGAGAAGGAAATTCATTCTGTGCCTCAACAAGTCCATCCCTCATTCCTTCACAGAATAATTCCATCACTATGTCCTCCGGCAGAGAATCGTCTACTGTTTGTTTTCTGACAAAATTAGTATAAAAAGGGATATCCAGTTGAGGATCGTAGCCTTCTTCCTCCTCCTTGCTTTCCTGATGGCCAGAGCTTGAAGCTTCTCCTACTTTATCCTTCTTCTTCCCTGTCACTGGTTCCTCTAGTATTACCATCGCCAGATCACCTTTGATAATCTTTTTTGGCTTTCCATCATCATTTTCCATCGTATCTAGAAGCCACCTCAGGTAGGAGTTTGGATCTTCTAAAGCTGACCCTTTTGAATTCAATGCATCCTTAGCTTCTTCTGATATCTTCTTTATTTGTCCCAATGCCACACGCATGCAATCGTCATGACACCTCACTCCTCTTTCTTTGTTCTCCTGCCATTCCGTCAACGTGTTATTAAATGTATCGTCCAGACGTAGCTCCCGTATCATCTTTCTATATTTCTCCATGGGATCTTTCTCAGCAACTATTGCCGGTGGCATCTTCTCTGAGTCCATGTGATTGGGACAATTGAATAGGAGACCTTCCATATTGCTTCCTTCTTCATACACAAACGCTCCCCAACTACTTATCATCAAGGACGAAGTGGCTTCATACTCAACCTGCACCACATTCCACTCCTTCTCCAGAAGTGCATCAAGGCCAAACCACTCCTTCTCACTGAACAAAACTCGTAGATCACAGATCAACACGTGTTCTGCTTCAATTATAAAGTTGTGATACCCTTTGCCAAAAGCTTTTCGACCGTTGATAACTAAACGCAGATCAACATGGCGACGGCGAACAAATTCGTCGCTTTGACTCTGATTTGGGAAGTGGAAGATCATGGCTAGAACAATCTTAGGGAACTTGCCACGAACCCAGAACCTTGGAATCGTTCCGACCTCCACAAAATGAAACCATTCTGGAATCTCAGTTATAAGTGGCATCACCATTTCAATTCCACCAACCCCTTTCTTCACCTGGCATATTTTATTGTAACAGTTTCAATCGTCACTTCTGTATGCATTTTAATAAATCTTATCCATTCATGACTATGACTAAAAATACCTTCAATAGAAGTTATTTTAAGAAAAATTAATGTAAAGGTACATATAGGTATCAGAGATGCTGGAAGTTGTTAGAAGGTTTAATAAATATGTAAGTATATGTAAAGTTCATATTCGATATTTGTAATTTCAAACCATTATAAACAAATATTTTACATTATAAAAATGAAAGGTGTATGTTACAATATGTAAGTTGTATTTTACGTTTAAAAATTTAACATATAGATCTCTTTTTAAAGGTTCAAAATTAAAAATGTTAGTAAATATTTAAAAATGCATATTTTAAATCCAAAGAAAAAAAGTATGAAAAAAATAATAATATTTGAAAAATGACCATACATATTTATTTTAGAAATTGTGTAAATATTATTAAAGGTACAAGATGTAACTTAAATAATAGACTTATTATACCTGACACCATAGCATGTCTGATGTCTCGTTTGTTAACTTGGAACAAAATCTTGCATCTACTTTCCGAACAGTAGACGGCAACTCTGAAATTTCTTCAAGGTAGAAACAATGATGAACATCAAGAATTCTCAAGCCAGTGAGTTCTGGAATTTTTTTAAGCTTCTTACATCCATTCAAATCGAGACTTGTCAAGTCACCACATTCATTGATGCATGAAGGGATACATACAAAATTGTTCTCTGAAACAATCAATTCTTCTAATTTCGGAAAGTAGCAAAGAATCGCAAGAAGATCTTCATCAGACAAGTTACCCTTTTGGAAATTCAGTGATCGTAATTTCGGACGAACATTGGCTTTTGAAGGGTGTGGCACCAAACATCTGAAGGATTCTCCAAGTTTCGAACATGCTTCGATTTTGAAGGAATCAACATTTGGCAACATGAATAAGCTGCTTGGCAGATATTTAAGTTGCCTGTTATTGGATATGTCTATAAAAACAAGCCCAATAAGTTTACTAATGGATTCTGGAAGCTCTTGAATACCCGTATTTATCATATAAATCTTCAATGGCTTTGTCATTTCTTGCATTATCTCTGGGAAGTGACCAACTCTTTCACATAGATTAAGATCAAAGACTTCTAAAGATGGTAGAAACATTCTGGACAGGAAATTTTGAAGTTTTGTGCATTCTGAAACACTTAAATGAGAAAGCCTTTTCAGAAATCCAACAGATTGATGGACTGCAATTAGGTTTCTACAATGATCAAGTCTCAGTTCTCTTAGATTCTGAAGTTCGGACACATCAGGTATTTCCATGATACGTTGGTTATATGAAAAGTCCATATTACTCAAGCATGGAAATTTCTGCCAAATACAAAATGTCAATAATAAAAAAAAAACAATCATTTGCAGCATGTTGAATTATTACCTTATTAATGTGAATGAAAAAATTGAAATGGAAAAAGTAGGAAAATATGATATAGAATTGTACCTTGAATGGCTCTTGGAATGTTAGAGAACTTCTAGGCAAATTGAAAACAACGATTTTCTTTGGATGGAATTTTGGGGGGAAAGACTTTGAAGGATAGTTGTCCCAGTCAAGTAATCTTAAATGATTTGGTAAATGTTGAAGTTCAGATGAAAAGGATGTGTTTCGAACAATGAGAATTCTGAGCCATTTCATTTTCCCAAACTCAGTTCCACTCCATTTTACTTCTGCTTGCTTAGGAGGATCTAGCTTAATCCCTTGAATCTTATCACTTCCCTTTAACACAAGTACAAAGAACCAACTTCAATTGCATATTATCATTAATATAAAACACTATAATGTATAAATAAAAAACAAATAAAGCAAAAAAGTAGACGACTACCGAATCTTTCGTTAGTATTTCAATAACATCTTCGTAATCCCATATCCTGCTACGTTCTCCAGGATTATCTGCTGCTTCCTGCCTAACAATGTGTCTACCCATATCTTGTATTAGATCATGCATCTTCAGCCTGTCATTCTCGATACTTATGAGTGATTTATTGACAAGTACTTTCATGTTGGATGTTGAACAAAATTCCGTAAGTATCTTTTTCACATATTTCATTCTCTCCCCTTTAAAGAAGCAAGCTATGTCCAAGAAAACTTGTTTGGCATCATCATCCAATCTATCGTAGCTTATTTTAAGCACATCTTGAATCTTTTTATTCGGAGTCTTCTCATATTCTTCCAATGCATCTTTCCAGGCATCTAAACTTTCTTCATCAAGAGTAGCTAAGTCAGAGCCTATCACTTGTATAGCCAGTGGAACACCTTTGGCGAAACCTGCAGCACGCACGGACACATCTTGAAAACCTGTTTTAGGACAACCTTGTCGGAAGGCATTCCAACAAAAGAGCTCTAAAGAATGTTGTTCATCGAGTTCCTTCATTTCATAAATATTTCCGACATGGTGAGCAGTTAGGACATCTTTTTCCCTTGTCGTTATAATGATCCTACTACCTGGACCAAACCAATCACACCCTCCTGCCAACTTTTCTAACTCCTCTTTATCGTCAACGTCGTCAAGAACCAAAAGAAGTTTCTTCCGGTGGAGCTTTCGTTTTATTTCGTATATTCCTTTATATGCACTTCCCAATTCAGTTTCCAACTCCTCAAACATCTCAGATAAAAGTGTCTTTTGTAGATCTTCCATGCCATTGATTGTTTTTGATTTTTCTCTAACATCGGCAAGAAAACATGCAGCATCAAAGTTGTGCACAATTTTGTCATACAAAGCTTTTGCAAGTTTCGTTTTTCCAATTCCACCAAGTCCATATATGCCCAACATCCTTACAGTGTTGTCTTCAGGCTTCATGTCCAAAAGTGACATTACTTCTTCTACGCGGGGCTTCAGTCCAACAACATTTTCACCGGTATATAAAGGTTTAGGAGCTATACTTCTACGAACCTTCTCAACAATTTTTTCAATAATATTGTCGTTTTCATCGTTCCTATAGGAGCAGAATGTATTAATTATTTGTTTGATATCAAGATTTCCTTTTAATTACTGTACTAAATAATAAACATTGTGATTAATGTAGTAGATAATAAGCATTGATATTAATAACCAGTAGCACCAACCAATTATGATTACACGTTATGAATACTCAAAATTTAAATTTACTAGAGATGACAATGTTAGAAATTTTAATCAAAACAAAAAAAAAAAAATATTGATAATTTATAAGGACACATACCAAAGTAGAATATCAAATTCGAATAAAAAGTGATTTTTTTTTTTGTTTCACTTTGGATTTGTTTAATAGTTTTCCAATCTTTTAAATTAATTTTTGTATAATGTTCA